>NC_069499.1:1454325204-1454438312 GCF_027579735.1 Bombina bombina | reverse complement strand
CAATGAAGGCTCCAAATTTTGGTCATTTTTTTTTTCTAAGACTGGTTTTCCTGGTAAAGTGAGTGACGTCATGAGCTTGTGTGAAAAAGTAGCTAAATCGTGTTAATTTTGTAATAAATAACTTGTTTGTGTATGTAATGTGGTATATATTTTTTGTATGCATCGATGAGTGTATGTTTGTGATAATCTTATTAGTTAGATGTAGCTATATGAGGGTCTTTTCCCGTGTGTCAATGTAAGTCAATGGGAAAATGGATTTGTGTTGTTTTTTTTCTAACACCCGAGATCTCGCAACTTTGATCCTTTGTATTTTGAAGAAAAATGATTAAATCTGAAAAATAAATATAGTGTTGTGTTTGTATGAGTGTAAGTGTAGTTTGTGTAATATATGTTTTGTGATTCGTGGATGTTTATTTTGTCGGTATATGTTAACTACTGGGTTTGAGCTGTCGGTAGAGATTTGTGCGTTGGGTGATTTTTGAGTGTCGGTAACTGAACTCTAAATACCGGAGTCCGTAAGAAACCAGCGTTAGGAGCCTCTAACGCTGGTTTTCACGGCTAACGCCAAACTCCAAATCTAGGCCTTAGTGACTGGAAATGCTGAAAAATATAAATAAATGAGTTATATTATTTCGTTCTAATGACACGGTGAGTCCACGGATCATCATCAATTACTGTTGGGAATATAACTCCTGGCCAGCAGGATGAGGTAAAGAACACCACAGCAAAGCTGTTAAATATCACTCCCCTACCCACAATCCCCCAGTCATTCTCTTTGCCTGTAGTGCAAGGAGGAGGTGAAGTTTAGATGTCTGATGAGAAGTTTTCTTCAATCAAGATTTTATTATTTTTTTAGCAGAGTAAGCTCACTCTGTAACTTTCTGGGGTCTAGCCTAGTCCACATCAGTCTCTTCAGTAGGGCAGTGGTGGCTTTTGAGCACTTGAGAACTTGTGAGGTACAATCCTCACTGCGTTGTCTCAAGAATCTGCAGCCCTAACTAGAAAACCTGAGTAGGTTTACTCAGTATTTCTCTCTTCACAGGTCCATGTGAGGTGCTGCACCCTCTCAAACCAGGTGAGCTGTCCTGCTGCCGGACAGCACTTTCAGGTACGTGCCATTTTATTTTTCTTTTGCAAGGAGATTGCTGGCACTTAGCTGTCTTATTTAATATGGGTCTTTATTAAACCTTCATGTTTGGGGTGTCTTTTAGGCAGTTTGGGCACTTGAGATTGTAAGGTGACTTATGGTGGCTCAGTGTGTTATAGTAGTTTTTATACAGGAGCGAGCTGCATTAAGTGTAATGGCGCGGTCGGGCCGGGCTATTACTAGACAGCTGGCCAGATGCGCTCTGAGGGAAAACCAGACCCGCTCAGTAGAGCACAGAGGGCAGGTCTGAAAATCCCTGTTTTTTTATAAAGGTTTACCGGATATATTAGGTTGTATAAAGCTAGCACTCATATAATGTTATATAATTCTGCACTATGTGCAGAATTATATAACATTATTTTTTAGGTTTACTGGCACTTTAAAGGGACAGTCTACACCAAAAATTTTCTTATTTAAAAAGATAGATATTCCCTTTATTACCCATTCCCTGTTTTTGCATAACCAACACAGTTATATTAATATGATTTTTACCTCTATGATTACCTTGTACCTAAGTCTTTGCAGACAACCTCCTAATCTAACTGCCTTTGACAGATATGCAGTGTAGTCAATCAGTAAAGACTCCTAAATAACTTCACGGGAGTGAGCACAATGTTATCTATATGACACATGTGAACTAGCACAGTCTAACTGTGAAAAACTTTCAAAATGCTCTGAGCTAGGAGGCGGTTTTCAACTGTTTAGAAATCAGTTTGAGCCTATCTAGGTTTAGCTTTTCAAAAATACCACCAAGGGAACAAAGCAAATTTGATGATAAAAGTAAATTGGAAAGTTGTTTAAAATTGCATGCCCTATCTGTATCATGACAGTTTAGTTTTGACTTTACTGTCCCTTTAACTTTTGGTCATGGAGATTACTGTTGTAAGCCGTTTTTTTCGGCAGTTAGGGCTCTGTAACCGCTCTGTATTTGAAAAGGGGATTGTTTCTTCTGTGAGGGAAGTCACTCTGTGAGCTGCAGGACAGGTAGGCACCTCAGAAAAGCTACTGAGGTGCATAGGTAGCCTGAGGTCTATTTGGTTTGTTGCGTTAACAAACATTTCTTTTTTTTTATTTCAAATAAAGAATTTTTACACTTCATCCTTATTTATTACATAAGATGGATTAAGAGGCTTTTCAAACCATTATCCCAGGTGAAGTTGCTGCTTGTCAGTTATGTTTTGATGCTCAGGTGGAACCCCCTATTCCTTTTTTGTTCCTCATGCATTGAGAGAACTTTAAGTTATAGAGATAAAATATTTGACCATGAGCCACCATTATCCCAGGAAAATGCTGTTCAGGTGTCTTCTGTTGCAGATATGCCTCAGCTTTCTCCTCAAGCGTCCCAACTTTTTTAGTCTCCACATACAATGCCCTGTGTTTCCTCTTGCAATCCTGTAGGATTTTCTCTACAAGACATTGCTTCCCAGGTATCCCTTGCGGTATCTGAGGCCTTGTCAGCTTTCCCCATGTTGCAGGGAAGGCGTAAAAGGAAATTTAAGGAAACAGTTAGTAAGGTTTCTGATCAAGTTCTGGCTATCCAGAGTGTCCCTTCCCATAAGCTATCGAGAATGGGAAAGACCTGGAATTCCCTTTTCTCCATCTACTATTTTTAAGAAGATGTTTCCTATAGCGGATTCTATTAAGGAGTCGTTGCAGACGGTTCCTAAGGTAGAAGGAGCGATCTCCCCTTTAGCCAAGAGGACTACTATTTCCATAGAGGATAGTTGTTCTTTTAATGATCCAATGGATAAAAAATTGGAGGCTTTGCTAAAAAAGATGTATGTCCACCAGGGTCTACAATGGCAACCTGCGGTGTGTTACGCCACTGTTACCAGCGCTGCGGCTTACTGGTTTGATGCGTTGTCTGAATCTCTTCAGATGGATACCCCTTTTGATGAGATCCAGGACAGGATTAAGGCTCTCAAGTTAGCCAATTCCTTCATTACAGATGCTTCCTTACAGGTTATTAAACTGGGAGCCTAAATTTCTGGTTTTGTGGTTCTAGCCCGCAGGGCCTTGTGGTTGAAGTCCTGGTCTGCTGATGTTTCATCTAAATCTAATCTCATGGCTATTCCTTACAAGGGTAAGACCTTGTTTGGACCTGGTTTGGCGGAAATTATCTCAGATATTACTGAAGGGAAGGGTTCTTTTCTTCCTCAAAATAAAAAGAATAAGCAGAAGGGACGTCAGAGTAATTTTCATTCCTTTCATAACTTTAAAGGCAAGTCTTCATCCCCTTCCTCCAAGCAAGATCAAGACAAGCCTTCCTGGAAGCCCAACCAGTCCTGGAATAAGGGAAAGGAATCTAAAAAGCCTTCAGCTGATTCCAAGTCAGCATGAAGGGTTGGCCCCTGATCTGGGAGCGGATCTTGTAGGGGGCAGACTCTCTCTTTTTTCCCAGGCTTGGATAAGAGATATACCGGATCCCTGGGCGGTGGACATTGTTTCCCAGGGATACAAAATAGACTTCAAATCTTTTCCTCCCAGAGGCAGGTTTCTTCTTTCCAGATTATCTGTAGACCAGATAAAAAGAGAGGCATTCTTACATTGTGTCAAGGACCTTGCCATCCTGTGAGTAATAGTTCCAGTTCCCTTTCAGGAAAGGGGTCTGGGATTTTACTGAAATCTGTTCGAAGTTCCCAAAAAGGAGGGAACTTTTCAACCAATCCTAGATCTAAAATGTTTAAACAAGTTTCTCAGAGTGCCATCCTTCAAGATGGAGACTATATGCCCCATTCTTCCCTTGGTACACATTTTTGGGCAATCATTTCCAGTTCATGGCCCCTCCATTCAGCCTTGCCACAGCTCCCAGAATTTTCTGGGGGCTCTTTTAGCTGTGCTTTGATCTTGGGGCATTGCAGTGGCACCTTATCTGGACGACATTCTGGTTCAGACGCCATCTTTTCAACAAGCAGAATCTCATGTGGAGATCTTGTTGTCTTTTCTTCAATCCCACGGATGGAAGGTGAATCGGGAAAAAAAAGTTCTCTGGTTCCAGCTACAAGGGTCGTATTTTTGTGGGACCATAATAGACTCCCTGTTAATGAAGATTTTTCTGACGGAGGTTAGAAAAAGAAATATTTCTGACTTGTTTTGCCCTTCAGTGCTCTAAATGGCCATAGGTGGCTCAATGTATGGAGGTAATCGGTTTGATGGTGGCTTCCATGGACATCATTCCATTTGCTCGGTTCCATCTCAGACCTCTGCAGTTATGCATGCTCAGACAATGGAACGGGGACTATACAGACCTGTCTCCGCATGCAGATCTAGATCAGGTGTCAATAGACTCTCTTCTGTGGTGGCTTTCTCCGGATCATCTCTCCCAGGGTACTTGCTTCCGCAGACCCTCCTGGGTGATTGTGACCACGGATGCCAGCCTTCTAGGTTGGGGAGCAGTATGGGGCTCATTGAAGACTCAGGGCTTATGGACCCAGGAGAAGTCAGTCCTGCCCATAAACATCTTCAGAGTATAGAAAAGAATAAAGGGGCGCCTCATGTGTAGAACCACCATACATATGTGTGCATAGATATGAGCCAAAATGATACTCACATATCACTGGAGCACCCTAATGTGCTAGTAGGTACAGGCTGTAGATTTAAGGGGTGTAACAGCTCAACCACTCCTGGGTATCCTTTTGTGCTGCAGAGAAGAAGCAACGCAAGAGAGCACTACATGTGCAGATCAACCAGAGTATATAAACATGTGTAGTAATGTCAACAGAGTACTCACATTCTAGACAAGCACACCTATGTGCTGGTAGGAGTAGACTGATAGATTTCAGGTGGGTGTATCAGCTCACCCAGTCAGGGTTCTCCCAATTATCAGGATACAGGTGCAGGATAAAGTTAAATTTTGTCTTCCAATTGATGGTCAATGAAGACACTTAAGTAAGGTGCTTCCACTCCACTTGAATTGCTTAAAAAATGTTTATCAAAAACAATATATAAAAAACACAAAAACAAGGTTATTTTATGCCTGATGAAACGGCCTCTTAGTGCCGAGAAACGCGTTGCATTGTAAAGGGGATATTTGGAAACCCCTGTTCCACTACTTGTTTTTGTGTTTTTTCAGACTTGTAAGTCTGTGACTCGCAGGATTTACCATAAGATCTTCCATAAATACTTGTATTGGTGTGAATCCAAAGGATACTCTTGGATTCCTAGGATTTTGTCCTTTCTCCAGGATGGTCTGGAGAAGGGTTTGTCGGCAAGTACTCTAAAGGGTCAGATTTTGGCATTGTCTATTTTGTTACATAAGCTCTTGGCGGATGTGCAAGACGTGCAATCGTTTTGTCAGGCCTTGGTTAGAATTCGGCCTGTGTTTAAACCTGTTACTCCTCCATGGAGTCTTACCCTTGTTCTTAAAGTTTTACAACAGGCTCCGTTTGAGCCTATGCATTCTTTAGATATTAAGATGTTATCTTGGAAAGTTTTGTTTCTTGTTGCTATTTCCTCTGCTCGGAGAGTTTCTGAACTCTCTGCTTTACAGTGTGATTCCCCTTATCTTATATTTAACTCTGATAAGGTGGTTCTGCATACTAAGTTTTGTTTCCTGCCCAAGGTTGTTTCGGTCAAGAATATTAATCAGGAAATCGTTGTACCTTCTTTGTGTCCTAATCCTTCTTCTCACAAAGAATGCTTGTTACATAATCTGGATGTTGTGCGAGCGCTAACATTTTATTTGCAGGCAACTAAGGACTTTTGTCAGTCTTCTGCATTGTTTGTTTGCTTTTCTTGGAAATGCAAGGGTCAGAAAGCTATGGCTACTTCACTTTCCCTTTGGCTGAAGAACGTTATTCGCTTGGCATATGAGAGTGCTGGACAGCAACCTCCTGAGAAAATCACAGCTCATTCCACAAGGGCTGTTTCTTCTTCCTGGGCTTTCAAAAATTAAGCTTCTGTGGAACAGATTTGCAAGGCTGTAACTTGGTCATCTTTGCACACTTTTTCCAAATTCTATAAATTCGATACTTTTGCCTCGGCTGAGGCTTCTTTGGGAGAAAGGTTCTTCAAGCAGTGGTGCCTTCTGTTTAGGTTCCTGTCTTGTCCCTCCCTTATCATCTGTGTCTTCTGGCTTGGGTATTGGTTTCCAACAGTAATTGATGATGATCCGTGGACTCACTGTGTCATTAGAAAGAAAATGAAATTTATGCTTACCTGATAAATTTATTTATTTCTTGACACGGTGAGTCCACGACCCGTCCTGTATTCAGACAGTTTCTTTTTATATAAACCTCAGGCACCTCTGCACCTTGTGTTACTTCCTTTCTCTCCTTTCCCTTTGGTCGAATGACTGGGGGATTGTGGGTAGGGGAGTGATATTTAACAGCTTTGCTGTGGTGCTCTTTGCCTCCTCCTTCTCGCCAGAAGTGATATTCCCAACAGTAATTGATGATGATCCGTGGACTCACTGTGTCAAGAAATAAATAAACTTATCAGGTAAGCATAAATTTAGTTTGTTGTAGTTATTAAAGGGACAGTCTACACCAGAATTGTTATAGTTTAAAAAGATAGATAATCCCTTTATTACCCATTGACCAGTTTTGCATAACCAACCAGTTATATTAATATACTTTTTACCTCTGTGATTACCTTGTATCTAAGCCTCTGCAGACTGTCCCCTTATTTCAGTTATTTTAAAGGACTTGCATTTTAGCCAATCAGTGCTGACTCCTAGGTAACTCAACGGGCGTGAGCACAATGTTATATATATGGCACACGTGAACTAATGCCCGCTAGTTGTAAAAAATTTCAAAATGCATTCAGATAAGAGGTGGCCTTTAAGGACTAAGAAATTTGCATACAACCTCCTAGGTTTAGCTTTTAACTAAGAATACCAAGAGAACAAAGCAAAATTGATGGTAAAAGTAAATTGGAAAGGTGTTTAAAATTACATGCCCTATCTAAATCATGAAAGTTTATTTTTAATTAGACTGTCCCTTTAAGTACTGAAAAAATGTACTTTTCACTACCTTTTAATATTAAAAATAGTTAGCCAAATATAAAGCAAAAGTCGCATATAGATTATATTAGTATTTTGTAATTGTTTGATGTGTGAGATATATTTTATTGGGGCACTTACCACAACCCTATGTATGTTAATTACAGGATTGCCCACTAAAGAAAAGCAGAAATTGAAAAATGAACTAATGCTAAATGAATTTCAGACATGATCTCTGCATTACAATGAGGCCACTCGGCAGCCTCACAAGCTTCTATGAATCTAGCCAATTGTCTATACGTATACATCAGTGTTTCTCAAACTATTGGTAGCAAGTACCCCCGTAGGCATATAGTTGTTTCCTATGTACCCCAACTATAGCAAAAATATTACTGATCTTTTACACAAGCAAAAATGGATGTATCACTTGATTTCACAAGCTTGTATCAGATATATTAATGAAGTAAATATATGGGAATCAGATATTTGTTTTATGTTTTTCGAAATTAATATTTGGCAACAGAGAATAATAAACACATAAAACACAGCTATATAGTCCATTGACATTAATAATTATAAAGGGGCCTATCTATCAAGCTCACAAAGACAGCTGCTCCTTAACCCTGTCCGCCTGCTCTGAGCAGGCGGACAGGAATCGCAACAATTCAACCCGATCGAGTACGATCGGGTTGATTGACAGCTCCCTGCTGGCGGCCCATTGGCCGCGAGTCTGCAGGGGGCGGCGTTGCACCAGCAGCTATTGTGAGCTGCTGGTGCAATGTTAAATGCCGAGAGCGTATTGCTCTCCGCATTCAGCGATGTCTTGCGGTTCTGATCAGCACTGTCGGATGAGATCCGCAAGACATTTCTTAAATATGCCTCAATCTCTGTACTGCATAATGAGGAAAGTAATATTTATGGTACAATCATTCTATTTTCAATAACCAGTTCATACAGTTTATCTGTCTCATTTTATTGTGGCACACTACAGTATGATGCACTTTACCTATTTCACAGAGTCACATTTATCTGGCACTTGTCTCTGTTTCACTTGGTCACAGTAATACACTCTATATGCTTATGTCAGTGAAGCTCAACACCAGCCCTCATATGTCACTAACAAGCCAGAATCTAAGGTTTTACTAATCTGAGGTGAATCAGTGATTGAGCAGTGGTCCAACCTAGGCAGGGAATTACTCACACTAGGGTAGAAATGAGAAACACAACCTTCTTTGATATGTCAACAATCGATACATCAGGCAAAAAGTAATTAATGCCAAGTACCCTGTTGATAATGCCCCAAGTACCCCCAGGGGTACACTTACCACAGGTTGAGAAACTGGGGTTTACAAGACTGTCCTTTCAAAACTCAACCTGCTTCAAACTATGATGAATTATTTAGTGCACCACTACTTAGCATAGTTTCAAGCCATAATTTAAACAGCAGGATTATAAAGATAGATAAAAAATAGATAGATAGATACACAGACACACACACACACACACACACACACACACACTGTATATATATATATATATATATATATATATATATATATATATTCCAACCTTTTCTTGTTGTGGCAGTGATTCATATCATATATCTGGTAACCTTTAATTGTATAGATAAATATTTAGTGTGAGGTGGGAATTTCCATTCTACAGTTACTTCTCTATACAGTTTCTCCATATATAGTAGTAAATTAGTTGTACTGTTTACTGAAATGATGGATACAGCACATTAATGCCCATTTACATAGCTCACAAACACACACTTGCATGAATATAATCATGTTTCAGTGAATTATTGCACAGTTTATCTAATGGTTATGTTTTGGTGACACTTGTTCATTAGTAGCAGACTTCATTTACATTAGTCTGAACACACAGCTACGGCAACAGTGCACAATAAAGAAAATAATGGCCGTTGATCTGCAACAGCTCCACAGGGGTATCACTGGGTCTGGACTTATGTAACTACTTATATTTATGTGCAATAAGAAACTCCTTGGCTCTTTCTCTGAAAAAAAGAGGTTCATGCATTTGTCTGGGGCCTATGATTTCCATACCCCTGGTCCTCTGAGTATTCATGTGACAGTTCCTGACAATTAGTGGCCTAGACTCATTTAAGCTTGCTGAAAATACAATCCATAGTTGCAAGGTCCATAAGTTCTGTTAATATACCACAACATTTGCCAGATGGCTTAAGAATCAGGGAGGCCTAGGATGGGTGAGAGTTCTGTAGGCAGGGTTAGGCAGAGTTGAGGTGGTCCTTAATTTTACTTTAGAATATAAGACATTGATGGAAAAGGGAAAGGTTCAGTAGGGATGGGGGGCAGAGCTCCCAAACTTTGATAATCCTGCAATATGCTATATGGTTAGAAACTTTGGGTATTTTGCAGGATTCATTAAAGGAGAAAATTGCATTGAAAGTTCTTTATCTCACTAAGGATATTTTCGACCACTTTTCATTAAGGAGAAATAGATACAGTGCTAGATAGTACACAATAAAATCACATTTTCATTCACAGGATATTTTGTTCATTTAGGGACACTATTATTAACATACACCGCTTCAAAACATAACATATACTATTTGAAATATGTCTTGCATTGTCAACACAAAGGGGTAAACAAATGCCGGGGCAGATATGATTCACTATATTTCTTGTGAAATGATTGTGCACTGCCGCCCCCTGCACATTTGCGGCCAATCAGTCCCTAGCAGGGGTTGTCAATCATCCCGATCGGATCAGATCGGGATGATTGCAGTGTTGAAGAAGTTAAGAAGCAGCGTCTTTTGATCGCTGCTTCTTAACTTAAGTTTCAGGTGGATCTGATACTTCGGGGGTAGAAAGCAGCATCTGAAAGGCTCAACAGGTGCATTATTGGATAAGTTCCATGTGTTCTCCCAGCTCCATTTGACTTCATTAAGCCATATAACTATGAGGGGCTCATAAATATATTTAACAGCTGCCATGTTTTTACAAGAGTGGCCTTAGGTAATAGGTAGAATTACTAGGAGCTGGAGCCCATCAGTAAATTTCTCCTTAGGTCACTCTGAGGGCCTGATTATCTAAAGCTCTCTGTTCAGGCAAGATGATCCAACAAGTCTTGTCAGTATGGCAAGGTCCCTCATAGAATTTTAGAAACAAAAATGTTACCTTGATAAATTATTACTTCACTATACAGGGTTCCATATGTGAAGGGAAGACTCCTATATTACAATATAAGGTTTAACAAAATCCCAAAGATTCTGTGATTTCTATCCATATCGGCGAGTTTTTTTTATCATCGGGCCCTATGACATATTATTCTAACAATGGAGCGGTTATGAACAAAAATAGAAACAGAGAATAGTTATTAATCCTTGTTCTGTCTGTAGCACACATATAAATGTACTTTCTGCTAGTGACACCGAGCAGTGATTACCCCCTATATTGCCAGTATTAGCAGTTATTACACCCTTATCTATCAGTAGCACAGAAGAAGTAGGATCGTTTTCTTTTGCTAGTAGTTCTAACCCTTGTGCCCTCTAGGATCTTATCACTTCTAGGCACAGGGTTGCAAACAACTGTAGGGGGCGTTCGTTTTCGTCTTCTGTACATGTGCACCATCATCATACATGTGCATTATTGCTTCCTGAAAAGGTCACCGTCATATCAATACAGGAATAAACCTTGGAGCACATCTCTATCTAAGAGGTTTTGACAGTGCAGATATTGCCAAATTAAACCTTATATCACCGTTGGGTGGAGTTTCTTTACAAACAACTTTATAATGTTTTAATGGAAACAGGTTGCATGGACTGTGCAGTTCAGCCCCTTTACCTATTGCACACAGGGAGACGATAAGGAGGCAGCAGACTGCCTATGCTTGGTGTTTGATCTGCTACCCCACACACACATTGAATAGTTAACTGAACAGCACATGTACAGCATAACTCCTGAGAACAGGTTATACACCCAGATTTCCAACTAGCAGTGGCGTATTTTGATTTTGTGCTGCCCTAGGCCCTCAAAAATCTGCTGCCCCCTAACCCCCCCAGCAAACTTTTTTTTCATGGCATTTCCAATGTAAATGTTCACTAGGGCTTGCAAGACACTTGCATACACATAGGCGCA
The DNA here is from genome assembly GCF_027579735.1 of Bombina bombina. Taxonomy (NCBI): domain Eukaryota; kingdom Metazoa; phylum Chordata; class Amphibia; order Anura; family Bombinatoridae; genus Bombina; species Bombina bombina. The sequence goes on along the minus strand of NC_069499.1, from coordinate 1,454,427,100 downwards.
CACACACATAGTCACAGACACGGATTTATAAACATACACACACATATATATATAAATATATATATATACACACACACATACATACATACACACACTACTATATATATATTTTTATATATATATATACGTATACACATACACACATATCTATCTATTGCTGCAATATATATTAAAAACTCAAACACAGAGTTCTTGAAACAATACTTCCCAAAACACAATACTGAGTGCTAAAAGCCATCAGAACAAAAGGAAATAGCTAGCTGAATAAATTAAAGGTTCTGAGTTACCCCTAAACTTTGAGCTCCATGTGCACTCTCTTATTATACCCTCCTTGAATGTAAGCTCCTTGGGCAAAATCAGACATTATATACCTGTATAATACTTCTAAAATAACTGCAAGCTTCTTACAAATATAGCCACAAAAATGTGCTGCCCCCCCCCTTCAATCTGCTGCCCTAGGCAAGTGCCTTGTTTGCCTAGGCCAAAATACGCCCCTGCCAATAAGGTTACATGACAATCAGTAACAAATATGCTGTGGTTGCAACTTTATCCTGGCTGATGCTGGATTAATATATCTAACACAGTGAAATATATTTCAAGCACATTGCGTTCAAACATTAGTTGAACCAGGGTGCAGAATGAAATGGCCAGTAAGATGACAGAATTCTTATGCTGATTCCTTTTGAGTACTGGCACTTTCAAACTAATCAAAAGAGGAATTTTGTTTTTAGCCATAAATATATCTAATTTTCTTTCAGATTACGAGTTTTGCGGGAAGGTGAAAAAGCCTTAAGGCCAAAAGCTTTCAGGATAGGTGGGGGTACCACAGGCTAAATCAACTATTTTCAAATGCCAATAAAAGGATAATGGAAATACTTGTTAACAATTTAATACACTCCAGCAGGTAAAGTGGATCATTGGGAACAAATTAAAGGGGTGGACATTTTTGAGTAAAATGTCCCTTTAATCCACACTCTGGTCTAGATGGAAATCATATTCTGATAAGGACATTTTGCAACTAAAAGAGATGGTAACAAATACCCATACTTCACAGCCCAACTACTAAATGTGCTGCGGATTTACATTTATACTCTTCATGTTTGGGTTACCAGAAATATTTATATTTAATATGCTATGATTGTCCTAAGCAGTTAAATATTTATGCCAAAAGTTCAACTGCTAAGTTACACCAAGACTCACAGACCAAACTGTCTTAAAACTTTGTTCTATGTCTTTTTTCTTAGCTAAACAGTATTAATATAACTTATTTTGTTATTTTCTTAACTCAAAATAATGTATTTTGTCCTATTTTTTTTATGGCTAGCAGGGAACTGAACTCAATGTCAAATATGACGAATCTGATTTATCATAAGTATAAATCTTGTTCCCTGTGATATTTTTGCTACAGAATATTATGTAATATTGAGCCCGGAGCAAAGCAGAAACTTAGGAGTCGGAGGCAAAAGAAGGGTCAATTTTAAGCCCAGGGGAAAGTACTTTCAATAGTTTTTTTATATGTTAATTGAATTTAATTTGCTTGTTTTGTAACATGTGAAGATGTAAATGTAAGGCCACTATTCTTCACAGCAGGACTGTGCGTTGAGAAGTGAATGATTATTAGACAGAAGCAGCTCTTTTGATTTAAATGGAGCTAAACCCTTAAGGGTATTTTTTTTTTATCCTGTGCATGACAAGTTTCTGAGAGAAACTTTTTATCTACAAAAAAACACCACCTTATTGGGGGGGAACTCTCATCAGCTTGGGATGGAAAGAAGGGGTTAACTTAATTGAGCAATAAATTAACTAAATAAATAACTAATACATTTAAGAAGAACTGGCTAGTAAAATGACCTGTCTTAACAACCCCACTAGAAGGGGTGAGGCTGCCCTTAAGAGAAGGGGACGTCCCCTTCACTGGGCCTGCCCAGCTAAGGAAGATCAAGCAGTGGGCCACTGATGCACCAGCCTCGGTACTAGTTTAATAAATTGCACTACTTGTCATTCCTTTCTATTGATGGGAGACCGCCTTTAGTGATTGATTTGCCACACCCTTTACCACCTAAAGGAAGGTGACGCCACCTTGTCATCACGCCCACAGGGTTTGCGAAGCTTCCAAAAGCCACTAGGAAACTGAAGTCCTAGAACTCGTACAAACTAAACCCTTCATCGATATCTTCATACGTCTGTTGAAGATTCTCCCTAAGAGGATAACCCTACCTATGAAGTTCAACAATCCCAGTAGAAACGGCAAACCTCTCACAGAGGTCCAACCTCCCTGCAGCATAACCAAAATAGCTTCACTAGCACTCCTGATTTTTTTTAGCTGGCATCCTAGACTCCTTTGCCACAGTGTCGATCTCTATCCCCAGGTACATAAAACAGGTAGATGGGCCCTCCATTTTATCCTGAAATAATAGGACCCCAAAGCTAGCCATCAGACCGACCATCGAATCCTTCACACTGCCCAGAATCAGCCACTCCTATAAAAAGAAAATCATCTAGATAAAGAGCCACCTGCTGCAGACTAACATCATTGCCCAATGCAAGAAAAGACTCAAAATAGGCATACACGATGGAACAGCCTCCATTGGGAGACAATGGTCCATAGAATACTGGTGCTGCACATGGCAGTCCATTAAATAGAAGCAATAAAGGGGTGAATTGGGAGAAGGCAAAAAGCCAACTCAATGTCAAACTTCGCCATCTCTACCATGGGTCCTAACCTTTAAATCAATGCCAAAGCTGCCTCAAAAGATTGATATACCACCGAAGTGTCTTCCTCTTCTAAGGCATAATTTACGGAATCACCCCTGGAATAAGATAAATGGATCAAACAGAACTTCCCCTGTGCTTTCTTAGAGACTACACCTAATGGGGAGTTTACCAACACAGGCAATGGAAGGGAAGGGAAAGGGCCAATCAATCTCCACAGCCTAACTTCCTTATCAATCTTTTCTTAGAGAGACCTGGCGAAACTGATCAGCTGACAAGATTTCTCAAAGAATTCTGAGGGGGTAATGGGTCGTTTTATGGGAATGCGGAAAAAGTACACCAACCCTTGCCTAAGGAAGTCTGCTGCCTCCTTATCACAAAAAATTCCTGAAGGGAATTAAGTATTTCCCCTAGGTTCATTTGAATTGGGGCCCTTTCCCGCAGCCTCCTGATGAAACTGGGACCTACTATTAAAAGATTACTTTCTCCTAGAACAGTTATTCCCAGTATGGGGTCTGCTGCAATAGATACAGATGTGACAACATTTTACTCCTGAAAATGCCAACAATGTCGACCCCTGAGACCACAAAAGGACCTCTTTTGCTGACCCTGACCTAGACTAGGAGATATATGTTGTAGAAGGAGGCGCTGATTAGTAGAGGATTCCAAAAGATTCCACTGTATGTATTCCATGATTCCTCCAAAAGGACTGTGTCTGTTGGCGTAGTGTTTCCAAGCACAATGGGGTCTAAACAAAGATACAAAAATTGCTGCATTTGTTTAGATCCATCTACTATAAAATATCATTATCTATGCCTTGTATACATGTGCTCATAACTGCATGTTCATTGTTTAGTAATATAGTGATGATATATAAAATAGGTGCGAGCTTAAGATAAGATAAGATAAATCTTTTATTTGACAGTATATATATATACTGTACATTTGCATCAATTTATTATTATTACTAAGCATCAAAAATTCTTTGCATTAGTTAACAATGCTGTTTTTACATTATTATTTTAAATTTTTACTTGCACCAACAAATATTTTTAAATTTTTTACTTTTTTTTCACAAAATATTTTTGCAATTTTATTATTATTTATAAAATTTCTCATTATTCGCCAGAGTTCATCATCAAATTTTGAGACGGACTTTTATAATACTTTATTGATGTGTAAATATAAACTACATATGTCCTTTTGTGTCCGTTTACCACTATAATCTACTTTGGCACGCAGTTGCCTATTTTTTAAAGGCAGTTCTCTGTGATATTTTACAAATGTGTAATTTTAGATAAACATGTTGTTTATTACAAGCGGTTTAACAGATATATACATTTCTCTCTTGTGTCTGATCACCACTATAGCCCATTTCGGCACTTAGTTGCCTGCTTTCTAAAGAACTGACAGCATAAGATTGAACTATCATTTCTCATTGGACACATAACAACACGTGACCAAGACAAATAAAAACAGACCTGTTTGGGAACTTCTGCACACAAAACAACTCGAATGGGAACTGAACAACAGAACGGTCTGGGATTGGTCCATAATATTTTTTAAAATAGTATGTTTCTATTGGCTGTTGATAAATCAATTGTTTAGGTATTTATTTTACGTTCTAACTTGGATAAATTGTATACGATCTTATACACATTAATTAGGCTCTAGTTCAATTGTTTGATTAAGCAGTATTTTTATATAAAGTTTTTAATTATGTTTTTTATGATGTTTTTTATGATGTCGAGGGTAAATTTGACCTCATGATTAAGTGCCGCAGGGCACGTAACATGTAAGGTCTCCTCCTCCTTCTCCTATTTGTTTAGCACTAGTGAGTGTTTATTTTATGCATTTTAAATAAAGCAGTGTTTTTATCTTTATTTCTGTGAAGCCTTTTTCGAGTGCCGCCTATTTTTTCTACTTTGTGTAATTTTGACCTCAGCCAATGAGGTCTCAGATAGCCTTTATGCTTGTGTATTTAAAGCCGCCTGCGATGCGGTATTGTATATGATCTTTTAAACTTAAAGAAGCTTGTATCAATTTTCCTGACGGTTTGTGGAGCCATTTATCCAATACTATTCTGAGAGTATTTTACACTTGTTTTCAAGGTGTTTGGAAACACTACGTCAATGTGATATTTTCCAACAGACACAGATATAGTCCTTTTGGAGGAATCGTGGAATACATGCAGTGGAATCTTTTGGAATCCCCTACGAATCAGTTCCTCCTTCTACAACATATATCGATTTAACAGCCTTTGGGAGAGACTTTTGGAAGGCAGCGGTTCTAATCAGAGAGTGGAGTGCTTATCTGTATTGTATACTCTTTCTTTTTGTCTAGCCTAGGAGATAGCTGCGGCACCTCTGAAAGATCCAATTTGGACTAAAGGTCCATTTCATTCATACCAAAGTGGAGAAAACTGTTGGATTCACTTACACCTGAAATCGAAATCATATCTCCTCCAAGCCTCATCTTTACCCCTAACCTAAATGTCATCAATGACATCCATACACTTTAATACATTCAGAGCCTGTTGAGGATGTACGTCTAAATAGCAAGATGCATAAACCCAAAAGCATCTTTGCCATTCATAGGTTTCTGGTCTCTAAAACAGAATTTATGCTTACCTGATAAATTACTTTCTCCAACGGTGTGTCCGGTCCACGGCGTCATCCTTACTTGTGGGAATATCTCTTCCCCAACAGGAAATGGCAAAGAGTCCCAGCAAAGCTGGCCATATAGTCCCTCCTAGGCTCCGCCCACCCCAGTCATTCGACCGATGGACAGGAGGAAAAAATAGGAGAAACCATAGGGTGTCGTGGTGACTGTAGTTAAAGAAAATAATTCATCGGACCTGATTAAAAAACCAGGGCGGGCCATGGACTGGACACACCGTTGGAGAAAGTAATTTATCAGGTAAGCATAAATTCTGTTTTCTCCAACATTGGTGTGTCCGGTCCACGGTGTCATCCTTACTTGTGGGAACCAATACCAAAGCTTTAGGACACGGATGAAGGGAGGGAGCAAATCAGGTCACCTAAACGGAAGGCACCACGGCTTGCAAAACCTTTCTCCCAAAAATAGCCTCCGAAGAAGCAAAAGTATCCAATTTGTAAAATTTGGCAAAAGTGTGCAGTGAAGACCAAGTCGCTGCCTTACATATCTGATCAACAGAAGCCTCGTTCTTGAAGGCCCATGTGGAAGCTACAGCCCTAGTGGAGTGAGCTGTGATTCTTTCAGGAGGCTGCCGTCCGGCAGTCTCATAAGCCAATCGGATGATGCTTTTAAGCCAAAAGGAAAGAGAGGTAGAAGTTGCTTTTTGACCTCTCCTTTTACCAGAATAGACGACAAACAGAGAAGAAGTTTGTCTGAACTCTTTTGTAGCTTCTAAGTAGAACTTTAGAGCACGGACTACATCTAAATTGTGTAGCAAGCGTTCCTTCTTTGAAACTGGATTCGGACACAAAGAAGGTACAACTATCTCCTGATTAATATTTTTGTTGGAAACAACCTTTGGTAGAAAACCAGTCTTAGTATGCAGAACAACCTTATCTGAATGGAACACCAGATAGGGTGGAGTACACTGTAGAGCAGATAACTCAGAAACTCTTCTAGCAGAAGAAATAGCAACCAAAAACAAAACTTTCCAAGATAACAACTTAATATCTATGGAATGTAAAGGTTCAAACGGAACCCCTTGAAGAACTGAAAGAACTAGATTTAAACTCCAGGGAGGAGTCAATGGTCTGTAAACAGGCTTGATCCTAACCAGAGCCTGAACAAATGCTTGAACATCTGGCACAACTGCCAGTCGTTTGTGTAGTAGGACAGATAAAGCAGAAATCTGTCCCTTTAGAGAACTCGCAGATAATCCTTTATCCAAACCTTCTTGTAGAAAGGAAAGAATCCTAGGAATCTTTATCTTATTCCATGGGAATCCCTTGGATTCACACCAGCAGATATATCTTTTCCATATTTTATGGTAAATCTTTCTAGTTACCGGTTTTCTGGCTTGAACCAGAGTATCAATCACTGAATCTGAAAACCCACGCTTTGATAGAATCAAGCGTTCAATCTCCAAGCCGTCAGCTGAAGGGAGACCAGATTTGGATGTTCGAATGGACCCTGAACAAGCAGGTCCTGTCTCAAAGGTAGCTTCCATGGTGGAACCGATGATATATTCACCAGGTCTGCATACCAAGTCCTGCGTGGCCACGCAGGAGCTATCAAGATCATTGAGGCCCTCTCCTGTTTGATCCTGGCTACCAGCCTGGGAATGAGAGGAAAGGGTGGAAACACATAAGCTAGGTTGAAGGTCCAAGGCGCTACTAGTGCATCCACTAGAGTCGCCTTGGGATCCCTGGATCTGGACCCGTAGCAAGGAACCTTGAAGTTCTGACGAGACGCCATCAGATCCATATATGTCTGGAATGCCCCATAGTTGCGTCAACTGGGCAAAGATCTCCGGGTGGAGTTCCCACTCCCCCGGATGGAATGTCTGACAACTCAAATAATCCGCTTCCCAGTTTTCCACACCTGGAATGTGGATCGCAGATAGGTGGCAGGAGTGATTCTCCGCCCATTGTATTATTTTGGTCACTTCTTTCATCGCCAGGGAACTCCTTGTTCCCCCCTGATGATTGAGATACGCAACAGTCGTCATGTTGTCTGACTGGAATCTTATGAATCTGGCCTTTGCTAGCTGAGGCCAAGCCCTGAGAGCAGTGAATATCGTTCTTAGTTCCAGAATGTTTATCGGGAGAAGAGACTCTTCCCGAGACCACAGTCCCTGAGCTTTCAGGGATTCCCAGACCGCGCCCCAGCCCACTAGGCTGGCGTCGGTCGTGACGATGACCCACTCTGGACTGCGGAAGCTCATTCCCTGGGATAGGTGATCCTGGGTTAGCCACCAACGGAGTGAGTCTCTGGTCTTCTGATCTACTTGAATCACTGGAGACAAGTCTGTATAGTCCCCATTCCACTGTTTCAGCATGCACAGTTGTAATGGTCTTAGATGAATTCGCGCAAAAGGAACTATGTCCATTGCCGCAACCATCAAACCTACTACTTTAATGCACTGAGCTACGGAAGGACGAGGAATAGAATGAAGAACTTGACAAGCGTTTAGAAGTTTTGACTTTCTTACTTCTGTCAAGAAAATCCTCATTTCTAAGGAATCTATTATTGTTCCCAAGAAGGGAACTCTTGTCGACGGAGACAGGGAACTTTTTTCTATGTTCACCTTCCATCCGTGAGATCTGAGAAAGGCCAGAACGATGTCTGAGTGAGCCTTTGCCTTTGAAAGAGACGACGCTTGTACTAGAATGTCGTCCAAGTACGGTACTACTGCAATGCCCCTTGGTCTTAGAACCGCTAGAAGGGATCCGAGTACCTTTGTGAAAATCCTTGGAGCAGTGGCTAACCCGAATGGGAGTGCCACAAACTGGTAATGTTTGTCCAGAAAGGCGAACCTTAGGAACTGATGATGTTCTTTGTGGATAGGGATATGTAGATACGCATCCTTTAGATCCACGGTAGTCATAAATTGACCTTCCTGAATTGTGGGTAGAATCGTTCGAATGGTTTCCATCTTGAACGATGGTACTCTGAGAAATTTGTTTAGGATCTTTAAATCCAGGATTGGTCTGAAAGTTCCCTCTTTTTTGGGAACTACAAACAGATTTGAGTAAAATCCCATTCCTTGTTCCGCCGTTGGAACTGGGTGTATCACCCCCATCTTTAACAGGTCTTCTACACAATGTAAGAATGCCTGTCTCTTTATTTGGTTTGAGGATAAGTGAGACATGTGGAACCTTCCCCTTGGGGGTAGTTCCTTGAATTCCAGAAGATAACCCTGAGAAACTATTTCTAGCGTCCAGGGATCCTGAACATCTCTTGCCCAAGCCTGAGCAAAGAGAGAGAGTCTGCCCCCCACTAGATCCGGTCCCGGATCGGGGGCTACTCCTTCATGCTGTTTTGTTAGCAGCGGCAGGCTTCTTGGCCTGCTTACCCTTGTTCCAGCCTTGCATCGGTTTCCAGGCTGGTTTGGTCTGTGAGGTATTACCCTCTTGCTTAGAGGATGCAGAATTAGAGCCCGGTCCGTTCCTGAAATTACGAAAGGAACGAAAATTAGACTTATTCTTGGCTTTGAAAGGCCTATCTTGTGGGAGGGCGTGGCCCTTTCCCCCAGTGATGTCTGAGATAATCTCTTTCAATTCTGGCCCAAAGAGAGTTTTACCCTTGAAGGGGATATTAAGCAATTTTGTCTTGGATGATACATCCGCTGACCAAGACTTTAGCCAAAGCGTTCTGCGCGCCACAATTGCAAACCCTGAATTTTTCGCCGCTAATCTAGCTATTTGCAAAGCGGCATCTAAAATAAAGGAGTTAGCCAACTTAAGTGCGTGAACTCTGTCCATAACCTCCTCATATGGAGTCTCTCTACTGAGCGACTTTTCTAGTTCCTCGAACCAGAACCACGCTGCTGTAGTGACAGGAACAATGCACGAAATGGGTTGAAGAAAGTAACCTTGCTGTATAAAAATCTTTTTAAGCAAACCCTCCAATTTTTTATCCATAGGATCTTTGAAAGCACAATTATCCTCGATAGGAATAGTAGTGCGCTTGTTTAGAGTAGAAACTGCCCCCTCGACCTTAGGGACTGTCTGCCATAAGTCCTTTCTGGGGTCGACCATAGGAAATAATTTCTTAAATATAGGAGGGGGAACAAAAGGTATGCCGGGCTTCTCCCATTCCTTATTCACACTGTCCGCCACCCGCTTGGGTATAGGAAAAGCGTCGGGGTGCACCGGAACCTCTAGGAACTTGTCCATCTTGCATAATTTTTCTGGAATGACCAGGTTGTCACAATCATCTAGAGTAGATAACACCTCCTTAAGCAGTGCACGGAGATGTTCTAATTTAAATTTAAATGTCACAACATCAGGTTCAGCCTGTTGGGAAATTTTTCCTGAATCTGAAATTTCACCATCTGACAAAACCTCCCTCATGGCCCCTTCAGATTGGTGTGAGGGTATGACAGAACAATTATCATCAGCGCCCTCCTGCTCTTCAGTGTTTAAAACAGAGCAATCGCGCTTTCTCTGATATGCAGGCATTTTGGATAAAATATTTGCTATGGAGTTATCCATTACAGCCGTCAATTGTTGCATGGTAATAAGCATTGGCGCGCTAGAAGTACTAGGGGCCTCCTGTGTGGGCAAAACTGGTGTAGACACAGAAGGAGATGATGTAGAACCATGTCTACTCCCTTCATCTGAAGAATCATCTTGGGCAACTTCATTATCTGTGACAGTACTGTCCTTACTTTGTTTGGACGCTTTGGCAAAATTATCACATAATTTAGAAGGGGGAGACACATTGACTTTCATACATATAGAACATAGCTTATCTGAAGGCACAGACATGTTAAACAGGCTTAAACTTGTCAGTAAAAGACAAAAACCGTTTTAAAACAAAACCGTTACTGTCTCTTTAAATTTTAAACAGAGCACACTTTATTACTGAATATGTGAAAAAATATGAAGGAATTGTTCAAAATTTACCAAAATTTCACCACAGTGTCTTAAAGCATTAAAAGTATTGCACACCAATTTTCAGAGCTTTAACCCTTAAAATAACGAAACCGGAGCCGGTTACAGTTTTAACCCCTCTACAGTCCCAGCTACAGCCTTTGCTGCGACTCTACCAAGCCCAGGGGGGAATACGATACCAAAAGACGCCTTCTAGGAACTTTTCCAACTATTTTCAGGTCCTCACACATGCATCTGCATGTCTTGCTCTCAAAAACAACTGCGCGGTAATGGCGCGAAAATGAGGCTCAGCCTACAACTGGGAAGGCCCTTCCTGACTGGAAAAGGTGTCTAACATAGTGCCTGACGTTAAAAAACGTTCCCCAAGTTTATAAATGTGAAAAACCAGCATAAACATGTATAAAATGCCCAAATAAAGCAATCGATTTTGCCCAGAAAAGTGTCTACCAGTTTTATAGCCCATATTAAGCCCTTTATTCTGCTTGAGACTAAGAAAATGGCTTACCGGTCCCCATGAGGGGAAATGACAGCCTTCCAGCATTACACAGTCTTGTTAGAAATATGGCTAGTCATACCTTAAGCAGAAAAGTCTGCTAACTGTTTCCCCCAACTGAAGTTACTTCATCTCAACAGTCCTATGTGGAAACAGCAAAGGATTTTAGTTACTGTCTGCTAAAATCATCTTCCTCTCACAAACAGAATTCTTCATCTTTTTCTGTTTCAGAGTAAATAGTACATACCAGCACTATTTTAAAATAACAAACTCTTGATAGTAGAATAAAAAACTACAACTAAACACCACATACTCTTAACCATCTCCGTGGAGATGTTGCCTGTGCAACGGCAAAGAGAATGACTGGGGTGGGCGGAGCCTAGGAGGGACTATATGGCCAGCTTTGCTGGGACTCTTTGCCATTTCCTGTTGGGGAAAATATATTTCCACAAGTAAGGATGACGCCGTGGACCGGACACACCAATGTTGGAGAAATGTTCTTATTTCCCATCCCATCCTCTGCTCTCTCCTTATCTTGGTACACTTCCCTGGAAAATTAAAACATTCTCACATACCTCCCCTGCTTTATTTTTCTCTCTATCCTGGTCTTAAAGTGAAGGTCCATTTTGATGAATTAGTGCCCGGTTTTTAATAAACCTATTAAAAACAAGGGCACTTTAATTAATAAAAATTTACATTTCACTGTTTCATCAAAAACTTACCTTTTAATCCTGAATGCCACTCCAGTGATTCCCCCGGCCGTTGGAAGCCTCTGCAGACGTCAGAAATGGAGAATCAGGCTTCCTCCTATCACAGCTTCCCTCCCGGGGAATCTTGGCAATGCAACGCTGTGATTGGAGGAAGCAGAATTCGTCATTTTGGACCCACGAAGATGGCTTGCAACGGGCGGAGGAAGTGCTGGAGAGGCTGCCAGGATTAAAAAGTAAGTTTTTGAAGAAAACAGTGAAATGTCAATTTTGATTAATTAAAATGCCCTTCTTTTTAATAGGTTTATTAAAAACCCGGGCACTAATTCATCAAAATGGACCTTTACTTTAAGCTGTGCATGCAACAAATGCACCATGCAGGGGTAAGTGTCTGACAAAATTGCTACAGCTGCATACACAGAGCTACTCCATGGCAAGGCTGTCTCTGTGTTGGCTATCTACCAGTTTGGTTACCATGCAAAATAGCTTACACTGCCCTTTAAACCTGTCAAGCTGTCTGAGTCCCACAATGAATAAGATGCCTCACCTGGGTGACCGTGTGTAGTGCAAAATGACTCACCAGCTCCTGCCGCTGAAGAGGGGGCAGGTAGGGTCACCAAAGGGTTAACACCAGCTCTCTGACGCTGAGCAGCGGAAGCCATCTGCCCAGATTCACATACAGCGGATGCAGTTCATCTAGTGTCTGAATCCCGTGTAGCAGGGTCTATGGTAACCACCACATATTCTGCAACAGCACTCCTCCCAGGTGCAGCTGTATGCTCCATGACCTGTGAAAAAGAAACCACAGTGGAGGTATCACAGGACCCACAGATGAGCAAGAGCGTCCCCCACCCCCTGCTTGTAACTGACTCTAAGCTGAGTATGAAAATCATTCCTAGCTAATAATCTCTTTTTTAAACTTGACAAAATGTTCATGTACTCTAATCTCCTACTTGCAGCCATAGGTCTCATATCACATTATTATTGAGTGCTTCTAGATTTCATTAACCCCTTTGCCACCGGCTGAGAAGTTGAGGTCCATTCCCTAACCATTTTCTGTACTTACCATCTGTCCCTTGTGGTTGGGCCAATTTTTCGGGCAGATGTTATTTAGCTGACACTTTGGCCTGAAGGACCTTCCTGCTAAAAGCTGCTTCCTAAAAATCAAAACCTCAAGTGATAAACTCTGAAAAAAGTATGCAGATAAGGCATGTTGCAGTTTTGCAAATCTGCTCCAAAGATGTTAAATCATTCAAAAACCCACAATGTTGCAATTGCTCTTGAAGAAAGAGCTGTAATGCTCTTAGATAGGATCTCTACAAATAGTGAAAATATGCATGACCAATATCCAGTAACTGCATGAAAGAACCTTAGTGTATATAAATTACACATAACATAGGTATAAAGAGATACCAATAGATCTTATCTCTAAAAAATCTCTACATATAGCAAAAATAATCATGATCAATGTTTAGTATCTGCATGAAAGAACCTTTATGCATATCAATTACACATAACATAGGTATAAAAAGATACTAATAGATCTTATCTCTAAAGGATCTCCACTGTTGTATTAAATATACAGATAAATTCTGCAAACTGCAATAATGAATATATGTGCAGATTACCATGAATGAAAGGTATATACCTAGAGGGGTATATACTATAGATTGTAGACTAATAGCATAGGGCATGTAATGTCTTGCATCCACAGAAACAGGAGTTCTGCCTATGTAAAAGGTATTATTTGTTTAACAATAGTGTATGGCATCTGCATGATGCACCAGTATAAAAATGCAGACTGGCATAAATAAACTGTTTACATCCCCTGGCAATAATGGGAGTACAATGCTTAATTGACTTATAAATATTAAAAGCTTAAATAGTTAAAATAAATGGTAATGACACCATATCTTATTATGCTTAGTACAGCTGCCTAAGGTCTTTATAGCAATCTAGTCATAGAAGCTCTGGACAGAGGGAAAGGCATGGAAACACTGAGCAGTGGAGCTACAGCCAGGTGTAAAGCTGGTGTGTTTGTATTCTAAAAAACACTTTTGTCAACATGTGTTCATCAGCCTCACCAGTGCCTGAACTACTGAAACACATAATGCACTAAGCTATTGCCGCTTCTCTTAACCCCTTAATGACCACAGCACTTTTCCATTTTCTGTCCGTTTGGGACCAAGGCTATTTTTACATTTCTGCGGTGTTTGTGTTTAGCTGTAATTTTCCTCTTACTCATTTACTGTACCCACACATATTATATACCGTTTTTCTCGCCATTAAATGGACTTTCAAAATATACCATTATTTTCATCATATCTTATAATTTACTATAAAAAAAATTATAAAATATGAGGAACAAATGGAAAAAAACACACTTTTTCTAACTTTGACCCCCAAAATCTGTTACACATCTACAACCACCAAAAAAAAAAAATATGCTAAATAGTTTCTAAATTTTGTCCTGAGTTTAGAAATACCCAATGTTTACATGTTCTTTGCAAGTTATAGGGCCATAAATACAAGTAGCAGTTTCCTATTTCAAAACCATTTTTTTTTCAAAATTAGCGATAGTTATATTGGGACACTGATATCTTTCAGGAATCCCTGAATATCCATTGACATGTGTATATTTTTTTTTAGAAGACATCCCAAAGTATTGATCTAGGCCCATTTTGGTATATTTCATGCCACCATTTCACCACCAAATGCGATCAAATAAAAAAAATTGTTCACTTTTTCACAATTTTTTTCACAAACTTTAGGTTTCTCACTGAAATTATTTACAAAAAACTTATGCAATTATAGCATAAATGGTTGTAAATGCTTCTCTGGGATCCCCTTTGTTCATAAATAGCAGACATATATGGCTTTGGTTTTGCTTTTTACTAATTAGAAGGCTGCTAAATGCGACTGCGCACCACACGTGTATTATGCCCAGCAGTGAATGGGTTAATTAGGGAGCATATAGGGAGCTTCTAGGGTTAATTTTAGCTTCAGTGTAGTGTAGTAGACAACCCCAAGTATTGATCTAGGCCCATTTTGGTATATTTCATGCCACCATTTCACCGCCAAATGCAATCAAATTAAAAAAACTGCAAAATTTTTCACAATTTTAGGTTTCTCACTGAAATTATTTACAAACAGCATGTGCAATTATGGAACAAATGGTTGTAAATGCTTCTCTGGGATCCCCTTTGTTTAGAAATAGCAGACACATATGACTTTGGCGTTGCTTTTTGGTAATTAGAAGGCCGCTAAGTGCTGCTGCGCATCACACGTGTATTATGGCTAGCAGTGAAGGGGTTAATTAGGTAGTTTGTAGGGAGCTTGCAGGGTTAATTTTAGCTTTAGTGTAGAGATCAGCCTCCCACCTGACACATCAGACCCCCTGATCCCTCCCAAACAGCTCCCTTCCCTCCCCCACCCCACAATTGTCCCCACCATCTTAAGTACTGGCAGAAAGTCTGTTTTTTAAAAAAAAAATAATACATTTTTAGCATATTTACATATGCCACTTTGTAGGATCCCCCCTTAGCCCCCAACCTCCCTGATCCCCCCCAAAACAGCTCTCTAACCCCCCCCCCTCTGCCTTATTGGGGGCCATCTTGGGTACTGGCAGCTGGCTGCCAGTACCCAGTTTGCAAGAGAAATGGAGAAATGTTTTTTTTTTTTAATTGTTATTTTCTTTTTCTGTAGTGTAGCTTCCCCCGCCCACAGACCAATCCCCCACCCTCTGATTAATGTATTTTTATATACATAAATACTATTTTTTAAAACTTTTAATGCATCATTTTTCTGTAGTGTAGCGGTTCCCACCCGCTCCCACCCCGTGCACGCGCCCGCCCCCGCCCTCCCGTGCACGCGCCCACCTCCGATCACCCCGCCCACGATCCCGCCCCCATACAAATCATCAGGGCCATCGATGGCCGCCACCCGCCTCCCGAACCGGCTCCCACCCACCAACGAATTTAGCCGGTGATGTCCGGTGCAGAGAGGGCCACAGAGTGGCTCTCTCTGCACCGGATTGCTAAAAAAGGTTATTGCAGGATGCCTCAATATCGAGGCATCACTGCAATAACCGGAAAGCAACTGGAAGCGAGCAGTATCGCTTCCAGTTGCTTTCCAGACCAAGGACGTACGCCACACGTCCTCGGTCATTAACTGTATTTTTTTTGAGGACGTGTGGCGTACGTCCTTGGTCGTTAAGGGGTTAAAGGGTCATACACATAATTTTAAAAATGCTCAAATAAGAAACCCTAAAGCTGCCAGAGGGTTAAAAAGGGCCAGAGGCTTTTCTAATAATGTTCCCAATGCTAGTAGAACTGTTAGGGATATGATATGGAGAAATGTACCTGTGTCAGAGTACCTACAAATAGCCTCTGGGCTGTGTCTGTGCTGTGTAAAGGCACTCATCTTATGCAGTACCCCTCCACTGGCTTACCAGGCATGCCAATGTTAATGCAGCTGCAGCAGTATTCATTAGAGAGCCCATCCAGTGCAGGTATCAAGTAACGCAGAGGATTGCAGTAGGAAATACCAGAGTCCCGCAGGGGGAGGCTAAGGACGAGTCCCTGCGACACCTGAGGGTAGTTGTGGCTGAAGTACCATTAGGGAAATGCTGTGCACATAACAGGGTATACCTGTGTCCCTGTATCTTTCAGCTGCTGTGAAGAGTCTTTTCTGTCTTCTTTGTTAATGATACTCCCTAGCAGGGGTCAAGTACTACAAAGAAAAATGTGGGAACTCACCAAGACTTCCACCCCCCTCACAATTAATATTGTTTTATATATACACACACACACTGTATTTATATGTAATTAATCCATACACTTTGGTTAATGAAAACAAATTAAATCCAATAAAGGACTGAATGGTTGCCTTTGGGCCTGAGAATCCTCCTTAAGGTGCAATACTACAGTATCATACTTAAGGTGCAATAGTCCTATTTCTGCTGACGGGAGCTAAATAACCCTCCCAGAAATGTAAGCATCATGTGCGGGGTGATAACACATCAGGACCGCTGACAAGCTTGCATTTAGTGTATTGAAGGAAGTGTTACTGCACATTACTAGAGGATCTCACTATCCCCCTAACCAGACTGTGCTCTAGCTCCTCCTACCGGCAGCAGCAGTATTTACTGAAGTGTTTCTGTTCTCTGTCCAGAGGGAACTTAGTTCCTCCAGCAGAAATAGTGCAGGAATTCCATTCCCATGCGTTCCGGCTGGACTTGACCCCTGCTCCCTAGGGACTCTGGGTCTCACATAGGTCTGTGCTCCCAGTTTGTAATCCATAAGCAAGTAGCTGGAAAAACCTCTATTTTCAACCATCTCCTACAAGGCCAAGAACAAAACTAAGAGAGAGGTGGAAGGGGTTTAAAGTTCTTGTATGGGTTCTTGACAACCTCCTAGTAGCAGGAAATATATCCCATATGTTATGGAGGACTGTGGACGATCATCATTTTACAAAAGAAAATTACTTCTCGCGGATTTAACACAAACGAGTTCGTAATCTGGCCTTTTGTTTTTACATTTTATTTTTGTCTATCCTTTAATAACACAGCTTTATTTTGTGAGATTTTTGAGTATATTTAAAAAATAAATTATAAAGAAGCTCTTTTGTAAGCTTGTTTGTGTATTGCTTTCTGATGAGCTGATATTTCATAATACTTATGAAAAAAAGGAAGAATGATGAGATAAATGTCTCAGTGGAATGTGTAGTTGCATCTCTCACCTAATTTGATGAACTTTTGTAGATATATCTGTTTCTTTCCTTTAAGATCTTCACCAATCATGACCAAAGTTGGATTTGGAGAATTATAGAGGGTTTGTTTGAGCCTGCAGCAGTGTTATTGGTGGGAGTATTTTTTTTTTATATTTTAATTGATTCCATTACTGTTCTTCTTTGTATTTAGAAAAAAATACCAGTGCCCCTATCCCCAACCTATATGACAAAAAGTTTTTTTAGTGTAATATTTAGCAAAATTATCCATGTAATTGATCTCCACAAAAGCAATAGATGAGCCCCACTCTAATACATTCAAATATGTGCTACACATAAAGGGCAAGATTATAAGTAAAGCTCAAATTAACGATCCCGCTTGAGCATTAATTGTGCTAGAATTAAGATTTTTGCGCTCGTGGCACTTGTATTACAAGTTGAAAGTAAACTGTTTTTGCTCTAGTGGTAACCTGACAAGCGCAAAAATCCGAAGTTAGAATATCGCGTGCACGTTCATGAATAGCATTCAATGGAGAAAAGAAAAAGTAAAAGTGCAAAAAGAAAATCTAACATCCCACTCTCGTGCAAACATGATATTCTCATTTGCACTTACCCGACATGAAAATATGAATATTTCATATTACAATGTTCTGTTTATTCTTAAATACATATTTCTACATATATCTGATGGTATTTCTGTACAATATATATATATATATATATATATATATATATATATATACACACATACCTACATGATTATATATATGTATTGATATATACAGATATATATAGGAATATCTATTTACAAATACATAGAACATATTTTGCAATGTGCAGAACATTATAATGTGAAATATTTACAGTAAATACATAGTTAAAACTTTTATTAATAAATTAATAATAATAACTAAATATGAGTATTGCATAACTAACTTAACGGAAATGGGCTCCAATGCACTAATATATGTGTAGATATGTATTTATGTGTTTATATGTGTATATCTGTCTGTAAATACATATATACACATATAAATATATTAATGCATAACACATCATCTGTGAAACATGATGTAGGTAGTGTTATGCCTGGTCATGTATGGCTGCCAATGGAACTGGGTCACTAGGGTTGATATGACTGCTGACAGAAACAGCATAAATTATGAATATATAGGGCTATACAATCTGCTCAGATTCAGACAAATGCTGCAAAACTGATAGGATAGCGCTTCACAGTATAGATGGACAGTGGCCCAAAAGAAACTGTGAAAGTACCCAAAACGCTTTTCAGGGCTAAGGAGTGGAATATTCTTGAATGAACCAGACAGTCACCTGACATCAACCCAATTGAATATGCATTTCACTTCCTGAAGACAAAACTGCAAACAGAAAGACCTACAAACAAGCAGCAACTTAAGACAGCTGCATTAAAGTCCTAGCAAAGCACCGCTAGGGAGGAACACAGAACTTGGTGACATCCATAGATTCCAGACTTCAGGTAGTCATTCAATCCAAAAGATTTTCAAACAAATATTACGAATAATTATTATAGTATGTATAGAGCCAAAATAAATAGAAATTAACAGCCAAATATAAGAAATTTCTATATCTTGGCTAACATCCATGAGTAATACTTACCGTAAATTCCCTCTCTGAGGGTGTGGACAGAACTGACCACTCCCCGTTTACCTGCTTTAAAGGTAGCTCCTCTTCCTCCTACCCTTCCTACTCCTTGAGATGCCCAACCAAAATGTTGATTCAAATCAGCCAATAGAATGAAAGCTGCTTAAATCCTATTGTCTAATTTGAACAGCCAATTGGATTTTAGCAGCTCTAATTCTTATTGGCTGATTCAAAATTTTCAGGAATGCAAGGGACGCCATCTTGAATCGCGTACCTTGCATTGAAAATTCAGTGTACGGCGGCGACCGTATGAAGAGGATGTTCCACGCCAGATGTCTTCAGGATGGACCTGCTCCGCGCCGCCGGGATCAAGATAGAAGATGCCGCCTGGATGAAGACTTCTCGCCGCTTGGATGAGGACTTCGCCGCCGGGATGAAGATTGAAGAGGCCGTCTGGATGAAGATCGTTCAAGCAGGACTTCAAAAACTGTAAGTGGATCTTCGGGGGTTAGAGATAGGTTTTTTTAAGGGTTTTTTGAGTGGGTTTTTATTTTAGATTAATGTTTGGGCAAGTAAAAGAGCTAAATGCCCTGGAATATTTTTTATTATTTTTTATCATTGTGTAATGTATTTTTTTTTCATTTTGGGGTGGGTTTTTATTTTTAGATTAGGGCTTGGGCAGCAAAAGAGCTAAATGCCCTTTTAAGGGCAATGCCCATACAAATGCCCTTTTCAGGGCAATGGGTAGATTAGGTTTTACTTTCTTTTTATTTTGTGGGTTTGGGGGGGTGGGGGTTTGTATACTGTTAGGGGGTGTTTGTTTTTGTAGCAAAAGAGTTGTTAACTTTAGGGCAATGCCCTACAAAAGGCCCTTTTAAGGGCCCTTCGTAGTTTATTATAGATTAGGGTTTTTTATTTTGGGGTGTTTTTTTTTATTTTTAAACGGGTATTAGGATAGGAATAATTTTTATTGTTTTGGATAATGTTTGCTATTTTTTGTAATGTTAGTGTTTGTTATTTTTTGTAATGGTAGGTTTTAGTGTAAGGCAAGTTAGGTTTTATTTCACAGGTAAGTTTGTATTTATTTTAACTAGGTAGTTAGTAAATAGTTAATAACTATTTACTAACTAGTCTACCTAGTTAAAATAAATACAAACTTACCTGTGAAATAAAAATAAAACCTAAGCTAGATACAATATAACTATTAGTTATATTGTAGCTAGCTTAGGTTTTATTTCACAGGTATTTAGTTTTAAATAGGTATTATTAGTTAATAATTCTAACTTTAATTTACCTTACATTAGGGTTAGGTTTAGGGGTTAATATAGTTTAATTTAGGTTGTTGCGATGTGGGGGCTGGCGGTTTAGGGGTTAATAGGTTTATTTAGTGGTAGTGATGTGGGAGGCCAAAGGTTAAGGGGTTAATAACTTTATTTAGTTGTGGCGATGTCGGGGAGCGGCGGAATAGGGGTTAATAAATGTTATATAGTGGCAGCGATGTTGGGGTGCGGCGGAATTGGGGTTAATAACTTTAGTATAGTGGCGGCGATATCGGGAGCGGTAGATTAGGAGTAATTAACATTATGTATGTGTTGGCAATGTCGGGGGCAGCAGATTAGGGTGTTTAGACTTAGGGTTTATGTTAGGGTGTTTAAACATAACTTTTCTTTTCCCCATAGACTTTAATGGGGCTGTATTACGGAGTTTTTCTTTGTGCGATCTTTTAGGTGTTATACTTTTTTCTGATCGGCTCTTTCCATTGATGTCTATGGGGAAAGCGTGCACGAGCATGTCAAAACAGCACTTGTTTTCTGTGCAGTATGGAGCTTAAAAACCCCATATCGCACGCACAAGCTGGGTTTTGAAAAACTTGTAATGGCTGCGCTATAGGGGGTTAATTTCCCTATAGCGCGCATAACTCGTAATCTAGGTGTAAGTGATTTATATACCTGTGCATATTTTAAGAAATTTGTTACCTGGTATCCAGTTTTGCCGGAGGTTTTTTAAATCTAGTGCTATAACCAGAGGTGATGAGAGCTTTGCATCACATGAGTAGAAACTCTGCAAAGTTAAAGTGTGCGGGATTATATTGAAAGCAGAATCACGCTAACGCTATGTATGTATCTGTTTCTTGTTCTCTTTGAGGTTGATACTGATTGGAATTCCCAATAAAGATTGAATTGGACTCCTCATTAAAGACATTTTTTGTGGTCTGTATAATACATTATTATTAGTTTGGTTTAAACACTATTCTTGGTTTGGTATTAACACATTTTTATTTATATCCAACTTGCAAAAGTTTTCCTAGCCAGGAAAAAGTCAACCACTTAGAAAAAGTGGGAGTATGAGTGAGAACCTCTTTATGTAACTATATCTGTAACGTTTCTGTAATTTTTATTTTTTTTATTGAGGTAATAATAGGGCTTACAAACAATACCAAGATAAAGATCAGGTACAGTACAATGTTAAATGTTTACAGTGATCTAACAGAAATATTGAGAAGCTATTCTCTTACTTGACAACATCCAAATAACATATCTGCCAACGTTCATACCTTCTAAGGTACTCAGGAAGCCGCTTAAGGGCCTCTTACTGATAGAGAGTGATTTTAGGAATAGAAGGTATCCTGATTTCAGGGAGACCGCTCGTGTGACTCATATGACAAACCACATTTTTGAGAAACTAGAAAGTGTGTGCAACATGCATATAACAGGCTTACAAGCAGTGTCCAAATGAAGGTCATGTACAGTACAATGGTAAATGTTTACAATAATCTAACATTAATATTGAGAAACTGTTCTTAAACTTAACATCATTTAGATGCCATGCCCATTAAGTTTCAAACATTCTAAGGTGCTCAGGAGGCCGCTCATGCACCTCGTACTGATGGTGAGGGATTGAAAGGATTGAAGGTATCCTAATTTAAAGGAGACCACTCATGGGTCTCATATAATAAACCTCTTCTTTTTTTTTTTAAAGCTAGTAAGTGCGAACAGTAGGTAAGAAAGTATTAAGGGGTTCATTAAGAAAAAAACAACAACTTATAACATGTAAGTATGCTACTATTATAGAAAAAAATTCCTAACTTTATTTTTTTAGCAGCGTCTAGAGGGGGGGGGGGGTCATATACATAGTAACATAGTAACATAGTAGATAAGGTTGAAAAAAGACTGAAGTCCATCAAGTTCAACCTATACAAATCTAAAATACTTTAAAAAAGCTCCAGTTAAACTTAAATAACCCCATTAAAATGTGACCCATTTAATACTAGCAATCATATCCATGAATTTTGTTTATATACAGAAATTTATCCAGACTATTTTTAAATGTATCTATGGTATTGGCATTCACTACCTCCTTTGGTAATGAGTTCCACAATTTTATTGCTCTAACAGTGAAAAAACGTTTCCGTTGCAGGAGATTAAATCTCCTTTCCTCCAACCTTAAATTATGACTTCTTGTCAGAAACAATTTTCTTGGAATAAACAGAGCTTCTGCCATCTCTGTAAATGGGCCTTGAATATATTTATATAAAGTAATCATGTCACCTCTCAAGCGCCTTTTTTCTAAAGAAAACAGACCCAGTTTGGCTAGCCTCTCCTCATAGGTTAATTTCTCCAATCCCCTTATTAGCTTTGTGGCCCTTCTCTGAACTTTTTCTAGTTCTGCAATATCTTTTTTAGCAATCGGTCCCCAGAACTGCACTCCAAACTCAAGGTGAGGTCTTACCAGGGCTTTATATAATGACAGAATTATGCTTTCCTCCCTTGAATCAATGCCTCTTTTAATACATGCTAGTATCTTATTAGCCTTTGAAGCCGCTGCCCTGCATTGTGCACCCATCTTTAGCTTGTTATCTATTACTCCTGTGTTTGGCTAAGTCTTGTCCCATTTAAAAAATATGTAGCCTGCTTATTTTTACTTCCAAAATGTAGAACCTTGAATTTTTCTGTATTAAATCTCATTTTCCATTCACTTGCCCATAGTTCTAATTTTAGCAAATCCCTTTGTAAAGAGAGTTCGTCCTGCTCTGACCTAATAACCTTACTTAATTTAGTATCATCTGCAAAAATAGAGATGTCGCTATTTAATCCTTGCTCCAAGTCATTTATAAAAATATTAAAAAGAACAGGGCCCAGTACTGATCCCTGGGGGACGCCACTGATTACCTTTGTCCAATCTGAGTATGATCCATTTACTACTACTCGTTGCTCCCTATCTTTTATCCAGTTATTCATCCATGAGCTAACATTTTCAGCTATTCCCAGTCCCTTAATTTTGTGCATTAATCTCTCATGTGGCACTGTATCAAATGCCTTTGCAAAATCTAAGTATATCACATCAACTGATTCCCCTTTATCTATATTTTTACTTACTTCCTCGTAGAATCTAATTAGATTAGTTTGACATGATCTATTTCCCCTAAAGCCATGCTGATTAGAACTCATAATCTTGTTTACACGAATATGCTCATCAATATAATCCCTTATAATCCCTTCAAATATCTTCCCCACTATTGATGTCAGACTAACTGGTCTATAGCTTCCTGGATCATCCCTGCTTCCCTTTTTGAAGAGTGCCACCACATCAGCTTTACGCCAATCCTGGGGTACCATGCCTGAGGATAATGAGTCTTGAAAAATTAAGAGTAAAGGTTTGTCTATAACAGTGCTAAATTCCCTTAACACCCTTGGGTGTATTCCATCTGGGCCTGGAGTTTTATTTACCTTAATATTTTCCAGTTTTTTCCTGATATCCTCTAAACAAAACCCAGTTAGTGGCATGTTCTATTCTGTTCCAAAGTATCATTCAATGGTTCCTCTCTTGTGTATACTGAAGAAAAAAACTGGTTTAGTACCTCAGCCTTCTCCCTGTCATTATTTATCATGCTACCCTCCACGCATTTTAATGTACCTATATTATCCTTCTTAGATTTTTTGCTATTTATGTACTTAAAGAACCTTTTAGGGTTAGACTTAGAATCCTTGGCAATTAATTTTTCATTTTCAATTTTTGCTAATTTGATTGCTTTTTTGCATGCTTTGTTACATTCCTTATAAATATTGTATGCTGAGTCAGATATGCAGTATTTAGTTTATTATCTCAGAGCAAATGTTTCTCTACTGGGGTTTAAAATGCAGGGAATGCAAGCACCACATAGGAAACTATTTCCAGAACTTAAAGGGACACTGAACCCAATTTTTTTCTTTTGTGATTCAGATAGAGCATGCAATTTTAAGCAACTTTCTAATTTACTACTATTATCAAATTTTCTTCATTCTCTTGGTATGTTTATTTGAAAAGCAAGAATGTAAGTTTAGATGCCGGCCCATTTTTGGTGAACAAACTGGGTTGTCCTTGCTGATTGGACAGCACCAATAAACAAGTGCTGTCTATGGTCTGAACCAAAAGTTTGCTGGCTCCTTAGCTTAGATGCCTTCTTATTAAAATAAAGATAGCAAGAGAACGAAGAAAAATTGTTAATAGGAGTAAATTAGAAAGTTGCTTAAAATTGCATGCTCTATCTGAATCACAAAAGTAAAAATTTGGGTTCAGTGTCCCTTTAACTATGGGATGTGAGTGTACACTGAAGATTAAAGTAGGGGAGGGTTATATTATACATATTAAAGAATACATAATTAGTTGAGGGAAAGGCTTATGAAAATATTATAGGCAAATAACCTTTACTTAATATATTGAGAAACAATAAATTATGCAGTAATAGAGGGATGCAGTAACAAAGGGATATAGTTCTGCTAGGAATGATCCCAAATAGTAAGCAAATTCTTATGCACATTTTTACCATTTTCATTTGTGAATAGAAGTATATCAGCTATAGTTCATATAGTCCCTTGTGTATAAATGATCAAGACTTTCATGCACAGAGAAATGCAAGACTGTCATGCTGGCAGAAAGCTGAATGTCCCCACGAGGCCCATAGGTTTTAGGATAGAAGAGTGTCCCTTAGGATGATCTTCTTTAGTGAGATCTCTTTGTTAGTTTAACCCACTCCAGTTCTGCAGGTGGTTCCGTTGTACCTTAAGGGGGTATTCCAGAAAATAGGTAGTGGAGAATGAATCTCTGCTGTAAGGGTGATGCATGGAGCTTCAGGGAAGTTGCTCTTCATCGAAAATAGTGGAACTGGTTTTGTCGTGATCCCTTCAAGAGCATGGGTCCAAGTAAAGCAGGTTTGCAACTTAGTGAGGGGAGCAGCAGAGACCGTCATCAATGGGAGCATCCCAAGGGTGCTGCAGCCTCTGTGTTTGCCATTGACCACTGTACGGAATTGATTCCCCCCCGAGAGGGCCCAGCTGGGAGACTGTAAGTAGATTTAGATGCCAGCGGCGTGTGGGTTCACTCTCGGAGCATACAGATAATGAAGAGTCTGCTTTGGTATTAGGTAGGATTGCACATGGTTCCTTAGAGAATATTAGAATTTCTGTCCCCTCATTGCTGTTGGTAGTGGTAAGCTTTAAAGGTGCAGTCTGTGCATCTAGGTCCCCACTGTCCTTTTCTAAGCCTCCCCCATCACACCTAATGGAGAGTGGCGGTTGAGTAGTTCCCGACGCAATAGCACCCCTGGAATACGTGTGTGGGAAGTCAGGATCATCGTCTGATCTGGAGTGGCCTAGAGCGGCTTGTAAGGTCTCAATGAATGCGTATGATGATGAGCCAGTAGCTCTTTGATCTCCTGCAAGAAACGGACCTCCATCCCCACAGATTTCTATAGTAATTGAAAGAAGCCAGCGTTTATAGTAGATTGGAAGGCTTTCTTTCTGCAGTGTTGGCACTACTGTTTAACGACAGACATCGTCTGCCGGGGAGTAGTTTGTAGGCCACAGACTGATGTAATCTCTGGGAGGATTGAAGGTGCATCCAGTGTTGGAAATAAACAATAAATAAATAACTGTAGTCGGAAGGGCTTATTCTGCTGGGAAGTATAGAGTAGGAATCAATGACTGATGGGACAATTAAAAGGAGATTTTAGGCAGATCTGTATTTTTCCCCGATGCAGCAAGCAATCTTGCGACCTGTCATGGCCGCCGCCCGGAAGTTCTCACCATTTCTGTAATTTTGGCAGATTCTAATTAAAGCTCTCTCTCTCTCTTGTAAAGAACTGAGTGTCTAGTAGAACATGTAGCCTGGAATTACTAATAGTAACATAGTGGCTATATTTTTGTAGCAACACACATACAATATTTATCTGGGATTAGTGGCAAAAAAGGAATTGTGTACAAGTGTTGTAAGATGACACTAGGGGTTATTAAATTTATTACACAACACAGAGGATATTATCCAGAGCATATCCAAAGTAAATTTATTGAATATGATCCTGGTGGATTAGATGGATAATTGTGCAACACAGGCATGTTGCAGCCTATAGGCACTGGAACAAGACGGTGGTTGGTTTGCCAACAATGAAAATAAACAATAGCTGCTTGTATCCTGTTTAAAAGTCCTCTTTAATAAAGACTTTTTAAAAGCAGTATGGATTCACAAAAAAATATAAAAAAAAGCAGAGTGTAGCATTCAAGACAGGTTTTCTAATATTTTTTATGAAACCAAATTGCTTTGAGGAATTCTTCAATAAAGAGGACTTTATTGACTTGGCTAGTATGTTATTCTATAGCAACACATCAGGCCAGATTACGAGTGGAGCTCAAATTAACACTTTTGTTTGAGCGTTAATTGCGCTAGAAGTAAGCTTTTTGAGATTTTCAGGTTGCGCTCATATTACGAGTTGAAACCTGACAAGCACAAAAAGACTTAGTTAAAATATGTTCACATATTCCCCCATACAAGTTAATGGAGCAAAAAATGTGTAGAAAAAACTAACACCCCACTCTCCTGCAAACCCGATCGCATATTCTCATTTTCACTAACCAGACGTGAAAGAAACATAATTTATGTAAGAACTTACCTGATAAATTCATTTCTTTCATAGTGGCAAGAGTCCGTGAACTAGTGACGTATGGGATATACATTCCTACCAGGAGGGGGCAAAGTTTCCCAAACCTCAAAATGCCTATAAATACACCTCCCACCACACACATACCTCAGTTTTAACGTATAGCCAAGTAGTGAGGTGTAAAAAGGAGTAAAAAAGCATACAAAAAGAGGAACTGGAAAAAAAGAATGTGCTTTTATAAAAAAAAAAAAACCCACCAAAAACAGGGTGGGTCTCATGGACTCTTGCCACTATGGAAGAAATTAATTTATCAGGTAAGTTATTTTCCTTCATACACTGGTGCTATCAGAAACACATAAGATTGTTCTATTATGATCTTGGAGATCACCCTTGGAAGAAGAACTAGAGGTGGAAAAATGTAAACAGGTTGGTAAAACCAATGAACTGCTAAAGCATCCACCATCTCTGCATGAAGATCCTTGGATCTGGAAAGATATCTGGGAAGCTTCTTGTTCAAACGAGAGGCCATCAAATCTATTTCTGGAAGACCCCACATTTGTAAAATCTGAAGAAACACATCTGGATGTAGAGACCACTCCCCCGGATGCAGAGTTTGACGACTGAGATAATCAACTTCCCAATTGTCTACACCTGTAATATGAATTGCAGAAATTACAAGAGTTGGACTCCGCCCAAGAAAGCATTCGAGATACTTCTTTCATTTGATAAAGAGCTGCGATTGACATATGCCACTGTTGTGATTTTGTCTGTCTGAAAACGAATAAAAAATGCTCTCTTTAACACAGGCCAAGTCTGAAGTGCTCTAAAGATAGCACAGAGTTCTAAAATATTCATTGGTAACTTGATTGCTGTCAGAGACCCCCAGACAGCTCCCCAACCTGAAATACTTGCGTCCATTGAATCACAGTCCAGGAAGGATGAACAAAAGAGGCCCCTTGAACAATCTGATGATGGTCAAACCACCATGACAGAGAGAGTTGAATGTTGGGATTTAAGTATATCATTTGTGATATCCGAGTATAATCCCTGCACCACTGATTCAGCATGCAAAGCTGCAGAGGTCTCATATGAAAATGAGCAAAGGGGATATCGTCCGATGCTGCAGTCATAAGACCTAAAACTTCCATGCACATAGCCACTGAAGGGAACGATCGACACTGAAGGCTTAGACAAGCTAAAACCAATTTAATTTGCATCTTGTCTGTTAAAGACAGAGTCATGGACACTGAATCTCTTTGGAAACCTAAAAAGGTGACCCTTGTTTGAGGAATCAAGAAACTCTTTTGTAAATTGATCCTCCAACCATGCCTTTGAAGAAACCACACTAGTTGTTTTGTGTGAGATTCTGCTAAATGAAAAGACTGAGCTAGTACCAAGATATCGTCCAAATAAGGAAAACCACAATACCCGGCTCTCTGATTACAGATAGAAGGGCACCAATAACCTTCAAAAAGTTTCTTGGAGCTGTCACTAGGCCAAATGGAAGAGCGACAAACTGGTAATGCTTGTCTAGAAAAGAGAATCTCAGAAACCGATAGTGGTCTGGATGAATTGGAATATGAAGATAAGCATCCTGTAAGTCTATTGTGGACATAAAATGCCCTTGCTGAACAAAAGGCAGAGTAGTCCTTAAAGTCACTATCTTGAAAGTTAGGACTCTTACAAAATTATTTAAGAGTTTCAGATCCAGAACTGGTCTGAAATAATTCTCTTTCTTTGGGACAATGAATAGATTTGAATAGAACCAAAAATCCTGTTCCTGTAGAGGAACTGGAACAATCACTCCTGAAAGCTCTAGATCTGAAACACATTTCAGAAAAGCCTGAGCCTTCACAGGATTTGTTGGAACATGAGACTTGGTTTTATTCCAATTTGAAGATAGTCTCCAATTGGAACCAGAGGCCTTAGGGGAAGGAGTAGACTTTTGTTCCTTATTCTGATGAAAGGAACGAAAACGATTAGGAGCCTTAAATTTACCCTTAGACTTTTTATCTTGAGGTAAAAAATCTCCTCCCCCCCAAGTAATAGTGGAAATAATAGAATCCAATTGAGAACCAAACAAATTCTTACATTGGAAAGATATAGATAGTAATCTAGATTTAGACACCATGTAAGCATTCCAAGATTTAAGCCATCAAGCTCTTCTGGCTAAAATAGCTAAAGACATAGATTTAACATCAATCTTAATAAAGTCAAATATAACATCACAAATTAAATGATTAGCATTTGAACCAGAAGAATAATGCTAGACAAATCAGTATCTTCTAAATGTTTAACCCCTATCCTGCTGCTCCTGGACCCTGCCGCAACTCTAATACAGTTATTAACCCCTATCCCCCCTCTCCTGGACCCCTCCGCAACTAAATAAATGTATTAACCCCTAAACCCCTGGCCTCCCACTTTACTACCACTTACTAAACCTATTAACCCCTAAACCGCCAGCCCCCCACATCGCCATAAACTAAATTAAGCTATTAACCCCTAAACCTAACAACCCGCTTTACATTAGCGGGTTGTTATTTTATTAAAATAAACTATATTAAACTATTAATTAACCTACCCTAACTATTAAACTAAAATTACATTAAACTATATTAAACTATTAATTAACCTACCCTAACTATTAAACTAAAATTACATTAAACTATATTAAACTATTAATTAACCTACCCTAACTTTTATACTAAAATTACATTAAACTAACAATTAACAATTAAATTAACTATATTACATATTTAAAAACCTAACCCTACTCAAGTTATTTAAATCTATAAAGAATTACTAAGTTGCACAAAATAAAAAACACTAAGTTACACAAATAGTTTAATATAGTTTAATGTAATTGTAGGATAATAGTTAGGGTAGGTTAATTAGTAGTTTAATATAGTTTATTTTAATTCTAAAGGTAAGTTTAAATTTATTATAAGATAGGGATGAGTTAATATTTAATGTAAAGTTAGCGGGTTGTTAGGTTTAGGGGTTAATGGCTTAATTGAGTTTATGGCGATGTGGGGGGATGGCGGTTTAGGGGTTAATAGGTTTAGTAAGTGGTAGTGATGTGGGAGGCCAGGGGTTAATACATTTATTTAGTTGCGGTGGGCTCCGGGAGCGGCGGGATAGGGGTTAATACTTTTAGTTAGTTGCGGTTGGCTCCGGGAGTGGCAGAATAGGGGTTAATATATTTATTTAGTTGCGGCGGGGTCCGGGAGTGGCGGGATAGGGGTTAATAAATGTATTTAGTTGCGGCTGTGTTGGGGAGCGGCGAGATAGGGGTTAATAACATTATGTAGATGGCCGTGCAGATTAGGGGTGTTTAGACTCTGGGCTTATGTTAGGGTGTTTAATGTAAACGTAACTTTTATTCTAGCATAGAAATCAATAGGATATCTGACAGCATCGAACATAAGCTTTTGCTGCTTTTAGACTCCCATTGATTCCTATGGCATCCGCGGCCTCCAGGGTGGCGGATTGAAAACCAGGTACGATGGGCCGGAATAGCGGCGAGCGTACCTGTTAGAAATTTAATAACTTGCAAAAGTTGTCAGATAGTGCCGAATTTGTATTCGGAACATCTTTAATGACGTAAGCATCGATCTGTGTCGTATTGAGACCGGCGGATCGTATGTTACGCCACAAATTTCAACTTTTTCCAGTCTGTATGGGTCAAATCAAGCTTGCCACAATTACTCTGCGGAATTCCAGCGTATTTGCGGTTGACGGCTTGATAAATATCCCTCATAGCCTTATCTATAGCTGCATCAATATAATTCTTTACATCTGCAGGAATATCAGGTACATTAGACATTGAAGGAACAACAGACGATGTATTAGTACTAATAGAAACATTATCAGCATGCAAAAGCTTATCATGACAGATGCCACATAATTGGGCTGAAGAAATAACATCATTTAATTTACAACAGACACACTGGTAGAACTGTGTAAAGGCAGCATGGTTTCTACAGCAACATCAGAGGCAGGATCAGACTGAAACATCTTGCAAAATGTAAAAAGAAAAAAACAACATTTAAACAAAATATCCAATTTCCTCCTATAGCAGTTTCAGGAATGGGAAAAAATGCTTATGCTAAAGTAAGAAGCAAAAAAATAGGCATCATAGCTCTTAACAATATGAAGAAAACCAGAAGCATTAAAGGAAGAGGGGTAATATACAAAAACTTTTTGGCGCCAAGTAGGACGCATGACGCAAAAAATATTTTGGTGCCAAAGCTACCATCAGGAAATGACGCAACTTGTATCATAACAAGTGCAACTTAGCGCCAAAACAACTCACATCAACAAAGACGCAAGAAATGACGAAACTTGCGTCACCCTAGACGCAATTCCGCTCCAAAAAAAACATTTTCGCGCCAAAAATTATGCCATAAAAAATTTAATTTTGTGTCCTCGCGAGCCTAGTTTGCCCGCAAAAATTTTGGAAGTCAAATTGAAAGAACTGGAACCCCAGGTAAGAAAAAATTTAAAATAATCTTCCCAAACATAAATTCCATATTGAAACTGATAGTCTGCAGAAAAGGGAAATATACATAGACCTGACTCTTGGCAAATATAAGCAAACACATATATTTAAAACTTTATAACATAAAGCGCCAAACATAGCAGAGAGTGTCTTAAAAAATGATACATACTTACCGGAAGACACCCATCCAAATATAGCAGACAGCCAAACCAGTATTGAAAAATATCAGCAGAGGTAATGGTATAGGAGTATAACGTCGATCTGAAAAGGGAGGCAGGGGATGAATCCCTGCGACTGATTACAGAGAGCCTTTGAAAGGATTTCCCATGGGTGAAACCACTAAATCAACAGGCAATACTCCCTTCACATCCCTCTGACAAACACTGTACTCTAAGAGGAATCGGGCTTCAGAATACTTAGAAGCGCCTATCACAGAAGAAATCAAGCACAACTTACTTACAAATTTTGAAAACGGAGGTATTTGTATGGTGAGAGGTGTATTTATAGGCACGTCACTAGCTCATGGACTCTTGCCACTTACATGAAAGAAATGAATATTTCACATTCCAATGTTCTTCACATACAGGTCTATGTTCTATGTATTCATAAATACATATTTCTATATTTTTATTTATAGCGTGATATAAGGGATTATCACTCTTGAGAGCTGCTTATTCTACCCCTGGGTACACTCTTGTTTTATAGTTTTACTCTCTATCCCTTACCCATTTATTGTAAATTAATTTATTGTATTATTTTCATTTATATATTTTGTTTATCCAATATGGATCTTTTCAAAGTCAGATAAGATCTATTTACTGAAACTGAAAATTTAGAAAATTCAACGACTTCTATTGATCAGATCCCCACAGGACATTTATTAGAATACTGTGAAAATTTAGAGAAAGTTTTAATTAAAGAAATGAAACAAAAGCTTGAAGTAAGTTTTTTACAGATATATATTAATTTAAACATAGTGCCTAGGGGTCTACGATTAATGAAAGACTGTACTTTCCAATTACAAGAACATCTTCAAAAGGAATGGTTTGAGACCTTAAGTAAGTGGGGCCTCTCTGAATCTAATGAAAATGATTATTAAATCTAGGAACATTAGTTTGAGAGAATTTGGAGAAAAAATTGAACATTTAAGTAAGGATTTGGCTCCATGGAATTTAGATGATGAATATAAATCAATACAGTCTAACATTATTAATAACTTAAAGGAAATTAAGAAAGAAACTATTGATAATAATATAGAAAAATGAATAGGTATTTAACAGATTATAACACAAAAGAAACAAATATTGAAATACAACCGCTAAAAACCATAGTTAATACTATTAATAAACCACCTATAACAGTTGAACAGAAATGGAAAATATTTTCCAAAAAAAACAATAAAAAGAAAAATATGGAGCAAAACATAACAAGGAATAATAATAGAGACACTTCTCTTTATCTAAAATATAATAGAACGAAAGGACAAAATTATACTAATAGAACGAAAAGACAAAATTATACTAATAGACAATATCATTCAAAGAGTCAACAAAATTATAAATATGTAAATGACAATCAAAAATTAGAGAGGAGGACACAAAGAAACTGGGATAATGAAAGGGCTGTTCAAAATCAAACTTATAAACCCTACCAGAGAAACGAATCCTATAAACCTTAAATTCAAAATAATACAAATAGCAATTATAACAATCAAGAATGTATAGCTAGAGAAGATAACTGGAGACCGAAAGAACAAAGTTGGACAACTTACAATAGGTTTGAACCACTAAGAGATAAATTTAATAAAGAGTGGAGACCAAATGTAGCCAGCCCTAGACAAGGCACATTGGTTTCTTATTTAGAAGAAGACAGGAGACAAACAGAAAGATTGAAACAGAACCAGAAACGAATGAGATAGATAACCATGGAATTTTTAATTTAAGCGATACTGAACATAATACTCACCAATATAAAGTATTGAAAAAAGGTCTAACATTTGCTCCGGCTAATAAACTAAACAAATTTAACACCTTAATTAATGTTAATAGTTTTATTCGCAATGTAACTCTTAAAAGATTTTTTATGAAGAATCCAATTGAATGTGAAATAGTGAACGATAAGAAGGGCTTTCACCATACAAACTTTAAATCCAAATCCAATTTTTTCCAACCAACGAGAAAGGTAGAAACATAGAAATGTTTGAAAGAGCAGTTAAAAAAGATATTAATACAGATAAAATGACGTATAATCTAACGAAAAAGGAAAATGACACCCTAAGAGAATTACAGAACAATCACCAAATTATTATTGTTATACTAAATACAAGTGATTATATTAAGGAGGCTAACAGATTACTAAATTATATAGAAACCTATAGGAAAATAAAATCAAAACCAATTATTAAAAAAAACTAAAGATTTAACTGATCTACTCAATAGGGCGCATAATATAGGAATTATAAATGGCAAAGAATATGGTTTTCTAAAAGTTGAGTTCCCAAGAACCCCCATAGTCTATTATTTGCCTAAAATACATAAATCATTAATAGATCCCCCCGGAAGACCGATCATTTCGGGGATCCAATCCATCACATCTAACTTTTCTGAATATGTTGATAACTACTTACAACACGATGTAGTTAAACTTCCCTCTTATTTGAAAGACTCTACAGAGTTTCTAAGAGAACTGAAAAATATACAATGGAATAAAGACTTAATATTTGTAACCTGCGATGTATGCTCATTATATACCAATATTCAACACACACTAGGGTTAAAAGCAGTGGAATATTTCTTACAAAAAGGTGGTGAAATGCTAGCTCAGCAGATTGATTTCTTTTTGGAGAGTATTGAATTGATATTAAATAATTATTATTTTAACTTTGACAATCAATTTTATCTACAAATCAAAGGGATGGCGATGGGCACCAAGTTCGCCCATAGTTTTGCTAATTTATGTATGGGCTTTATCGAAGAAGAGATGATACATGGATCCATCTGGGAGGCAAATTTGGTGCTCTATTGCCATTTCATCAACAATATTTTTATAGTATGGTGGGGAGACGAGGAACTTTTAGCTATTTTTATAGAAGATTTTAAAAACAATACATTTGGTATTAATTTAACTTATGAGCAAAGTACAACAAATATTAGTTTTTTTAGATATAGTTGTCAACAATGAGGAGATAACCACCAGAACTCACTTTAAAGAGGTAGACTCAAACAACTATATCCACAATAAAAGCTGCCACTATAAGAAATTGCTTGACAATATACCTATGAATCAGTTCCTAAGATGAAGGGGTGATTGATCCTCGAAACGTCACTTGTTTTTTGATGTGCCAATAGTGCAAGCCTTTTCATTCCTATATATATATATATATATATATATATATATATATATATATATATATATATATATATATATATATATATATATATATATATATATATATATATACAGGGAGTGCAGAATTATTAGGCAAGTTGTATTTTTGAGGATTAATTTTATTATTGAACAACAACCATGCTCTCAATGAACACAAAAAACTAATTAATATCAAAGCTGAATAGTTTTGGAAGTAGTTTTCAGTTTGTTTTTAGTTATAGCTATTTTAGGGGGATATCTGTGTGTGCATGTGACTATTACTGTGCATAATTATTAGGCAACTTAACAAAAAACAAATATATACCCATTTCAATTATTTTTTTTTACCAGTTAAACCAATAGAACATCTCAACATTCACAAATATACATTTCTGACATTCAAAAACAAAACAAAAACAAATCAGTGACCAATATAGCCACCTTTCTTTGCAAGGACACTCAAAAGCCTGCCATCCATGGATTCTGTCAGTGTTTTGATCTGTTCACCATCAACATTGCGTGCAGCAGCAACCACAGCCTCCCAGACACTATTCAGAGAGGTGTACTGTTTTCCCTCCTTGTAAATCTCACATTTGATGATGGACCACAGGTTCTCAATGGGGTTCAGATCAGGTGAACAAGGAGGCCATGTCATTAGATTTTCTTCTTTTATACCCTTTCTTGCCAGCCACGCTGTGGATTACTTGGACGCGTGTGATGGAGCATTGTCCTGCATGAAAATCATGTTTTTCTTGAAGGATGCAGACTTCTTCCTGTACCACTGCTTGAAGAAGGTGTCTTCCAGAAACTGGCAGTAGGACTGGGAGTTGAGCTTGACTCCATCCTCAACCCGAAAAGGCCCCACAAGCTCATCTTTGATGATACCAGCCCAAACCAGTACTCCACCTCCACCTTGCTGGTGTCTGAGTCGGACTGGAGCTCTCTGCCCTTTACCAATCCAGCCACGGGCCCATCCATCTGGCCCATCAAGACTCACTCTCATTTCATCAGTCCATAAAACCTTAGAAAAATCAGTCTTGAGATATTTCTTGGCCCAGTCTTGACGTTTCAGCTTGTGTGTCTTGTTCAGTGGTGGTCGTCTTTCAGCCTTTCTTACCTTGTCCATGTCTCTGAGTATTGCACACTTTGTGCTTTTGGGCACTCCAGTGATGTTGCAGCTCTGAAATATGGCCAAACTGGTGGCAAGTGGCATCTTGGCAGCTGCATGCTTGATTTTTCTCAGTTCATGGGCAGTTATTTTGCGCCTTGGTTTTTCCACACACTTCTTGCAACCCTGTTGACTATTTTGAATGAAACGCTTGATTGTTCGATGATCACGCTTCAGAAGCTTTGCAATTTTAAGAGTGCTGCATCCCTCTGCAAGATATCTCACTACTTTTCTGAGCCTGTCAAGTCCTTCTTTTGACCCATTTTGCCAAAGGAAAGGAAGTTGCCTAATAATTATGCACACCTGATATAGGGTGTTGATGTCATTAGACCACACCCCTTCTCATTACAGAGATGCACATCTCCTAATATGCTTAATTGGTAGTAGGCTTTGGAGCCTATACAGCTTGGAGTAAGACAACATGCATAAAGAGGATGATGTGGTCAAAATACTCATTTGCCTAATAATTCTGCACTCCCTGTATATATATATATATATATATATATATATATATATATATATATATATATATATACACATATACACACACACACACACACACACACACACACACAATACATATATACAGTATATACATACATATATACACTTACCCATCTTTAGACATGCATAAATTATGTATCTAAATGTTAAAGCCCTTTTTTCTAACACCCGAGACCTCATATCTTTGAGCATTTATACATTTTTGTCCAACATTTTTTTGAATTATTTTTATTAGATGGTGTTATTATGAGTGTAACTATACTT
The DNA here is from genome assembly GCF_027579735.1 of Bombina bombina. NCBI lineage: Eukaryota > Metazoa > Chordata > Amphibia > Anura > Bombinatoridae > Bombina > Bombina bombina. The sequence goes on along the minus strand of NC_069499.1, from coordinate 1,454,390,570 downwards.
TGTAATGTATTTTTGATGTGTTTTATGCAACTTTGATGTTTCAAAAAAACAGTTAACCAGAGCTCTTTAGTTGCGGTAATCATTCTAGTGAATGAATTTACTTCCATCTTGTAATACCAGCGGTAAACCCGACAAGTGCAAACCCCCTGTTATAATATGGCCCAATGTGTTTACTGTGCTTTTAAGATTGGGATTTTGTGTAAACTATATTAAATAATATAAAAAAATACCTAGCCCATGATACAGCCACGGCTCTAGCAAAATGTACCTTTACTCTAAAATATATGGGTTTATTGCTGAACTCATAAAGACAGTAAAGTGAATCAAGTTGGCAACATAAGTATTAGAAACCTGATGTGTGTTGTCAGTTCCCAGTAGTACATTGTTTCTCCTTCAGCAAAGGATACAAAGAGAATTAAGCAAATTTGATCATAGAAGAAAATTAGAAAGTTGTTTAGAATTAAATGCTCTATCTGAAATCTTTTGAGTTTCATGTCTCTTTAAAGTTAGAAAATTTCCACCAAAAGAACTGCTATGCAGTGGTAAAAGTAGTGATAAAAAGATCAGAAAAAAAGGAGAAACAAAGAAAGGTTGAAGCATTTGAAGGTCTCTTAGGCATCAATAAGTAAACAACTTCAAAAACATTTTTTGCAGAGAATCAAAGTTAAAATACTAAAGAACTTGCAAAATCAAATCCATATATCCTGGAGGATACTTAAAAACTGTGGGAGTGACATCAAGAGTCTGAAAGAAATTCAAGTGATGGTGAAAGACTTGAATTTACAGAGAGCTAAAAAACTTTTATGTTCATTAATATAGAATATGTGGCACAGTGATGGAAACACAAAGAATAATCTTTATTAGCCAAGGCATCTTAGCAGAATAATCTATTATTCTTTTTGTATTCAAGACTCAGTAGCCAAGTTATCAGTGTATGTATTTTTGGTAATGAAATTCATCTGGGGAAATTAGTAGTCAGTAATTGTGGCTAGTGAAATATATTAGCTCTGAGAAATAAATTTGCCTGGGGTAAGTAAGAATAACCCCTTAAAGACAAATATACAAGTTGGCCTACATTTCTTTGGAATTGCATCTTCTGGTAACATTTTGAACCGCTGTTTCAGGTAATTTTTTTCTCAAACTTATGAGATGTATTATATTAGTTAGATGTCAAACTAAAACCTCAGATCAGATGAATCCATGCAGTCAGACATGCCCCATTATTAATGCAATATATTTAACTGACATCACAAATCAGATGGAAGGTCCAATCCACCCCCACTACACCAGCTATACACTGTCAACACCATTATACTACTAATAAACCCAAGTCAGACCTCATATACAGGGAGTGCAGAATTATTAGGCAAATGAGTATTTTGACCACATCATCCTCTTTATGCATGTTATCTTACTCCAAGCTGTATAGGCTCGAAAGCCTACTACCAATTAAGCATATTAGGTGATATGCATCTCTGTAATGAGAAGGGGTGTGGTCTGACATCAACACCCTATATCAGGTGTGCATAATTATTAGGCAACTTCCTTTCCTTTGGCAAAATGGGTCAAAAGAAGGACTTGACAGGCTCAGAAAAGTCAAAAATAGTGAGATATCTTGCAGAGGGATGCAGCACTCTTAAAATTGCAAAGCTTCTGAAGCGTGATCATCGGACAATCAAGCGTTTCATTCAAAATAGTCAACAGGGTCGCAAGAAGCGTGTGGAAAAACCAAGGCGCAAAATAACTGCCCATGAACTGAGAAAAGTCAAGCGTGCAGCTGCCAAGATGCCACTTGCCACCAGTTTGGCCATATTTCAGAGCTGCAACATCACTGGAGTGCCCAAAAGCACAAGGTGTGCAATACTCAGAGACATGGCCAAGGTAAGAAAGGCTGAAAGACGACCACCACTGAACAAGACACACAAGCTGAAACGTCAAGACTGGGCCAAGAAATATCTCAAGACTGATTTTTCTAAGGTTTTATGGACTGATGAAATGAGAGTGAGTCTTGATGGGCCAGATGGATGGGCCCGTGGCTGGATTGGTAAAGGGCAGAGAGCTCCAGTCCGACACAGACGCCAGCAAGGTGGAGGTGGAGTACTGGTTTGGGCTGGTATCATCAAAGATGAGCTTGTGGGGCCTTTTCGGGTTGAGGATGGAGTCAAGCTCAACTCCCAGTCCTACTGCCAGTTTCTGGAAGACACCTTCTTCAAGCAGTGGTACAGGAAGAAGTCTGCATCCTTCAAGAAAAACATGATTTTCATGCAGGACAATGCTCCATCACACGCGTCCAAGTACTCCACAGCGTGGCTGGCAAGAAAGGGTATAAAAGAAGAAAATCTAATGACATGGCCTCCTTGTTCACCTGATCTGAACCCCATTGAGAACCTGTGGTCCATCATCAAATGTGAGATTTACAAGGAGGGAAAACAGTACACCTCTCTGAACAGTGAATGTTGAGATGTTATATTGGTTTCACTGGTAAAAATAAATAATTGAAATGGGTATATATTTGTTTTTTGTTAAGTTGCCTAATAATTATGCACAGTAATAGTCACCTGCACACACAGATATCCCCCTAAAATAGCTATAACTAAAAACAAACTAAAAACTACTTCCAAAACTATTCAGCTTTGATATTAATGAGTTTTTTGGGTTCATTGAGAACATGGTTGTTGTTCAATAATAAAATTAATCCTCAAAAATACAACTTGCCTAATAATTCTGATCTCCCTGTATATGTTCCTTTAAACCTAACTGGCTTGTCTTGAACCCGCTCACTACACTGAATCACCCATTTCTGACCTAATCATCCATCATAGTTAACCCCAACTGCAACCCCCCCCCCCCACCTGCATTACCACATAATGACTGACCTATCCAGAATTCTAATTCATTCTTTTTACAGAGTTCCCACATTGCAAACTCCTCTTTTTATGACACCTCCATCAGAATCCCCGGCACTAAATTTAAATCCCCCCCACATGACCATCATGCGTAACTTTACTACCTGGTATTTTATCTTAATGAGTCAGGTGGCATGGCACAATCTAGACAGCATGTCTATTCATTATCCCTATCATTTAACATGATTAACCAATTTGCATGGTTAAAAAATCTATAAATATAATCGTAACCCCTTACATACAGAACACTGAGATAAACTAAAAAGAAAAGGATGGAATAGGCTAAGGACCGTGCACACTACAAGGGAGGATGCAATTAGTGTTGGTGGCTACCAATTAGGGGGTCAGGAAGCACCTAGAGTTTAAGGTGAGATAGGAGAGGTTGAAGATATTGTGCAAGTTATTCTAGGTTATGGCCATGGGTGAAATGCTGTTATTAGACTTTATTGCAATGAGTGGGGGTGTCATGTCAGCTTGGTTAGGGTTAATTACAGTGAGACTTGGGGACAGTGCAGCTAGTGTTAAAGTATACTAGAATGTTGAGCACAAAACAGTGTTACAGTACAATAGGGTCTTACAGTTAGTGTTAAAGTTCAGTGGGGATTGGGTTAATTGCCTTTAACTCTAGTATGTAATATAGTATCTAATGTAGGAATACAAATATAACTGAGTCTTTATTCTTGCAGCCACCCATTAACAACTTGAAATTTAATATTAAATGCTTATTTATGCAAAATAAAACAACTATGTAAAATACTTTCAATTACTTATTTTGCCCCATTTTCCAAGTAATTTAGCTTTAAAAATTGTGGCTTTTCTACTTCTCAGATCTGAAAAAGAACACAGCAGATATTTCAAGGCTAACCCTGCAACACATCTTAACTATCGTAACTGGCTTTAACAGCTAAGAACTGCAATTCAATGCACGTTATACTAAAAATATAACCAGAGCTAGCCTAGTTATCTGCAGACTCAAGCCCAGATTGGCTTCTCCAAAGGGGGCGTGTGGGAAGAGTTTAGCTATAAAAAAACTATTGCAGCAAACAAGATGCTACTTTGTTTAAAAATGTTTAAAATTGGCTGATGTTATTTATAGCAAGGCAAAATAAATGTATTGTAATTAAAGGTGTTCACTTTCCATACTTTCCTTGAACCAATATGCAATATTCTATGGTGGTTACATAGCACTAAATAATGTACTGAATGTGTGACATACAGTAACACATCTTAAATACAAAATATAGAAAGAAGAGAAAGAGAGAGAGAGAGAGAGAGAGAGAGAGAGAGAGAGAGAGAGAGAGAGAGAGAGAGAGAGAGAGAGAGAGAGAGAGAGAGAGAGAGAGAGAAAGAAGAGAGAGAGAGAGGGAGAGAGATAAAGAGAGGGAGAGAGAGAGAGAGAGAGAGAGAGAGTAGAGAGAGAGGGACAGAGAGAGGGACAGAGAGAAAGAAGAGAGAGAAAGGAGAGAGAAAGAAGAGAGAGAGAGAGAGAGAGAGAGAGAGAAAGGAGAGAGAGAAAAAGAGAAAGAAGACAGAGAGAAAGAAAAGAGAAAGAGAGAGAGAAAGAGAGAGAGAGAGAGAGAGAGAGAGAGAGAGAGAGAGAGAGAGAGAGAGAGAGAGAGAAAATGCACGAAAGACAGTTATGGGGGCTGAGATTAGTTTATTTATTTTCTTTACTTGTTATACTATAAATAAACTAATATAATGAAAAACAACCCAGTGAACAGATCACTGTGTTGAATTAATTGCTTAAATGTGGGTAAAATAATGGGCAGTGTGAAGAGAGTGTGCTAATGGATAAACACTGCCATCTATTGGTATACACAAGTAGTGCAACCAGGGAATGCAGTGATCATAACCTTAGTTATAAGGCTCTACTGGTCAGAAAAAAACTGTGAGCATTACTGTAAACAAGCTGGATATTTCAAATAAAATTGTAAATAAACTTTTAAGGCACTAAATTTAAATCCCCCCACATGACCCTCATGGGTAACTTTACTTTTGGTATTTCCTCTTAATGAGGCAGGTGGGACGGCACAATTTACTAACAATATAACCAGAGCAAAATGTAAATAATATGTTATATTACTTTTTTCTCTCCAAGTGTTCCTCGTCTTTGTATTGAGAGAGACTGCAGTGATCATAACCTTATTTATAAGGCTCTACTGGTCAGAAAATACTTTGAGCATTACTGTATACAAGCTGTATATTTAAAAAAAAATAAAAAATAAAGTTTTAAGCACCATGATCTAGACAAGGGTTCTTCAAACTTTTTTTCCCAAGACACAGGGCCATGATACCACATACCTTCGTGACTCTATTTTTATGTTTGGTCTGCAAATATATTAAAGGGACACTGAACCCAACTTTCTAATTTACTCCTATTATCAAATTTTCTTCATTCTCTTGGTATCTTTATTTGAATTGCAAGACTGTAAGTTTAGATGCTGGCCCATTTTTGGTGAACAACCTGGGTTGTTCTTGCTGATTGGTGGATAAATTCAAGTGCTTTCCATGGTTCTGAACCAAAAATATAGCTTAGATACCTTCTTTTTCAAAAAAAGAAAGCAAGAGAACGAAGAAAAATTGATAATAGGAGTAAATTAGAAAGTTGCTTAAAATTGCATGCTCTAGCTGAATCACAAAAGAAAAAAAACATAATTTATGCTTACCTGATAAATTTATTTCTCTTGTAGTGTATCCAGTCCACGGATCATCCATTACTTATGGGATATATTCTCCTTCCCAACAGGAAGCTGCAAGAGTCCACCCACAGCAAAGCTGCTATATAGCTCCTCCCCTAACTGCCATTACCAGTCATTCGACCGAAAACATGCAGAGAAAGGAAAACCATAGGGTGCAGTGGTGACTGTAGTTTAATGGAAAAATTACCTGCCTTAAAGTGACAGGGCGGGCCGTGGACTGGATACACTACAAAAGAAATAAATTTATCAGGTAAGCATAAATTATGTTTTCTCTTGTTAAGTGTATCCAGTCCACGGATCATCCATTACTTATGGGATACCAATACCAAAGCTAAAGTACACGGATGATGGGAGGGACAAGGCAGGTACTTAAACGGAAGTTACCACTGCCTGTAAAAAACCCTTTCTCCCAAAAATAGCCTCCGAAGAAGCAAGGTATCAAATTTGTTAAATTTGAAAAAGTATGAAACGCAGACCAAGACTCCGTCTTGTAATCTGTTCAACAGAAGCCACATTTAAAAAAGGCCCAAGTGAAAACCACAGCTCTAGTAGAATGAGCTGTAATCCCTTCAGGAGGCTGCTGTCCAGCAGTCTCATAAGCTAAATGAATTATGCTTTTTAACCAAAAAGACAGAGAGGTTGCTGAAGTCCTTTGACCTCTCCTCTGTCCAGAATAGACAACAAACAAGGTGAATGTTTGATGAAAATCTGTAGTAGCTTGTAAGTAAAACTTTAAAACACGAACCACGTCCAAATTGTGTAATAGACGTTCCTTCTTTGAAGAAGGATTAGGATACAAGAATGGAACAACAATCTCTTGAGTGATATTCTTGTTAGATACCACCTTAGGTAAAAACCCAGGTTGGTACACAGGACTACCTTATCCGTACGGAGAACCAGATAAGGAGAATCACATTGCAACGCAGATAACTCGGAGACTCTATGAGCCGAGGAAATAGCTACCAAAAAGGAACTTTCCAAGATAGAAGTTTGATATCTATGGAATGAAAAGGTTCAAATGGAACTCCTTGAAGAACCTTAAGAACCAGCTTTAAGCTCCATGGCGGAGCAACATTTTTAACCACAGGCTTGGTTCTAACCAAAGCCTGACCAAATGCCTGAACGTCTAGAATACCTGCCAGACGCTTGTGCAAAAGAATAGACAGAGTAGAAATCTGTCCTTTTAAAGAACTAGCTGACAACCCTTTTCTCAAAATCATCTTGGAGAAAAGATAATATCCTGGGAATCCAGACTTTACTCCATGAGTAACCCTTGGATTCATAACAATAAGATATTTACACCATATCTTATGTTAAATTTTCCTAGAGACAGGCTTTTATGCCTGTATTAAGGTATCAATTACTGACTCGGAGAAGCCATGCTTTGATAACATCAAGCCTTCTGTCTCCAGGCAGTCCATCTCAGTAGATGGTTGAAAAGACCCTGAGGTAGAGGGTCCTGTCTCAGAAGCAGAGACCGTGGTGGAAAGGATGACATGTCCACCAGATCTGCATACCAGGTCCTGCGTGGCCACGCAGGCGCTGTCAAAAGCACCAAAGCACTCTCCTGCTTGATCTTGTGCAAACCCCTCCGGAGGGAATTCCCACTCCCCCGGATGAAAAGTCTGACGACTTAGAAAATCTGCCTCCCAGTTCTCAACACCTGGGATAGGGATAGCTTTTAGACAAGAGTGAGTCTCTGTCCAGTGAATTATTTTAAGACTTCTAACATTGCTAGGGAACTTCTGTTCCCCCTTGATGGTTGATGTAAGCCACAGTCGTGATATTGTCCGACTGAAATATGATGTACCTCAGAGTTGCTAACTGAGGCCAAGTCTGAAAAGCATGGAATATCGCTCCCAGTTCCAGAATATTCATTAGAAGGAGGGTCTCCTCCTGAGTCCACTATCCCTGAGCCTTCAGGGAGTTCCAGACTGTATCCCAACCTAAAAGGCTGGCATCTGTTGTAACAATTGTCCCATCTGACCTGCGGTAGGTCATACCCTTGGACAGATGGACCCGAGATAGTCACCAGAGAAGAGAATCTCTGGTTTCTTGGTCCGGATTTAACAGGAGAACAAATCTGTGTAATCCCCGTTCCTCTGGCTAAGCATGCATAGTTGCAGTGGTCTGAAATGTAGGCGTGCAAACGGTACTATGTCCCTTGCCGCTACCATTAAGCCGATTACATTCATGTACTGAGCCACCAAAGGGCGCGGATGGAATGAAGAACACGGCAGAAATTTAGAAACTTTGACAACCTGGACTCCGTCAGGTAAATTTTAATTTCTACAAAATCTATCAGAATCCCTAGGAGGGAAACCCTTGATATTGGGGATAGAGAACTCTTTCCTTGTTCACTTTCCACCCATGCGATCTCAGAAATGCCAGTACTACGTCCGTATGAGACTTGGCAACTTGGATGTTTGACACCTGTATTAGGATGTCGTCTAAATAAGGGGCCACTTCTATGCCCCGCGGCCTAAGGACCGCCAAAGTGACCCCAGAACCTCCATAAAGATTCTAGGGGCTGTAGTTAACCCAAAGGAAAGAGCTACAAACTGGTAATGCCTGTCTAGAAAGGCAAACCTGAAAAACCGATGGTGATCTTTATGCATTGTAATGTGAGGATAAGCATCCTTCAAATCCATTGCAGTCCTCTATTGACTCTCCTGGATCATAGTTAAGATGGTACGAATAGTTTCCATCTTAAATGATAGAATTCTAAAGAATTTGTTTAAGATCTTTTAGATCCAAAATAGGTCTGAAGGTTTCCTTTCCTTGGGAACCACAAACCGATTTGAGGAAAACTGTGTCCCTGTTCCTCTATTGGAACTGAATGGGTCACGTACACAATGCAAGAATGTCTCTTTCTTTATCTGGTTTGCAGATAAATGTGAAAGGCAAAAACTCCCCTTTTTTGGGGGGGAAAGCTTTGAAATCCAGAAGATATCTCTGGGGTATAATTTCCAATGCCCAGGGATCCTGGGCATCTCTTGCCCACGCCTGGGCGAAGAATGAAGTCTGCCCCCTATAGGATCCGTTACCAGATAGGGGTCCGTTCCTCATGCTGTTTTAGAGGCAGCAGCAGGCTCCTTGACCTGCTTATCTTTGTTCCAGGTCCGGTTGTCTCCAGACCGCCTTGGACAGAGCAAAAGTTCCCTCTTATTTTGCCTTAGAGGAAGTTGATGCCACACCTGCCTTGAATTTTTGAAAGGCACGAAAATTAGGCCTTTTTTGTCCCTTGATTTGGACCTGTCCTGAGGAAGGGCATGATCTTTTCCTTCAGTGATATAAGTAATAATCTCCTTCAAACTAGGCCTGAATAGGGTCTGCCCCTTGAAGGGAAGTTAAGTAGCTTATTTATTAAAGTCACGACAGCTGACCATGATATAAGCCATAGCGCTCTGCGCGCCAGTATAGTAAAAAACAGAATTCTTAGCCGTTAGTCTAGTCAAAGGAACAAAGGCATCAGAAAACAAAGGAATTGGCTAGCTTAAGTGCTCTAAGCTTGTCAAATATATTCATCCAATGGAGCCTGTAAAGCCTCATCAAGAGACTCAAACCAGAACGCCGCAGCAGCAGTGACAGGAGCAATGCGTGCAAGGGGCTACAGGATAAAACCTTGTTGAATAAACATTTTTTATCCATTGGATCTAAAAAAGCACAACAGTCCTCGCCAGAGGTAGTGGTACGCTTAGCTAGAGTAGAAACTCTTCTCTCCACCTTAGGAACTGTCTGCCATAAGTCCCGTGTGGTGGCAACTATTAGAAAACATTCTTCTAAAAAATAGGAGGGGAAGAGAACGGCACACCTGGTCTATCCCATTCCTTATGAAAAATTTTAGTAAACCTCTTTAGGTATTGGAAAAACATAAGTACACACCGGCACTGCATATTATTTATCCAGTCTACACAATTTCTCTGGCACTGCGATTGTACACATTCATTCAGAGCAGCTAAAGCCTCCCTGAGCAACAAGTGGAGGTTCTCAAGCATAAATTTTAAATGTAGAAATATCAGAATCAGGTTAAATCATCTTCCCTGAGTCACAAATATCACCCACAGACTAAGCATATTGTGAGGTAGTATCAGACATGGTTCTTAAAGCGTCTGTATGCTCTGTATCTACCCCCAGAGCTGTTTTGCTTTCCTTTAATTTCAGGTAGTCTGACTAATACTGCTGCCAGTGTATTATACACAACCTTTGCCATGTCTTGTAAAATAAACGCTATGGGCGCCATTTGAGCGTGAGTCCCTGGAGCGGGAGTCAAAGGGTCTGACACGTGGGGAGAGTTAGTCGGCATAACTTCCCCCTCGACAGAATCCTCTGGTAAAATAAACGCTATGGGTGCCCTTGATGTACTTGGCGCCATTTGAGCGTGAGTCCCTAAAGCGGGAGTCAAAGGGTCTGACACGTGGGGAGAGTTAGTCGGCATAACTTCCCCCTCGACAGAATCCTCTGGTGGTAATGTTTTTAAATACAAAAAATGATCTTTATTGTTTAACATGAAATCAGTACATCTGGTACACATTCTAAAATGGGGTTCCACCATGGCTTTAAACATAATAAACACAGAGCCTCCTCTATGTTAGACATGTTAGAACTAATAAAGAGACTAGTAAGCTTGGAAAACACTTTAAATCAAGTTAACAAGCAAATATAACAAACGTTACTGTGCCTTTAAGAGAAACAAATTTTGTCAAAATTTGAAAAACAGTGAAAAATGGCAGTAAATCAAACGAAATTTTTACAGTACATGTAATAAGTTAACAGAGCATTGCACCCACTTGCAAATGGATGATTAACCCCTTAATGCAAAAAACAGATAAAAAAAAAAAAAAAAAAAAAAACGACATTTTTTTAAACAGACACAACAAAACTGCCACAGCTGAGCTGTGGATTACCTTCCCTATAACTGTTTCTATGCAAAATTTAAGCCAGCCATGTGGAAAAATTAGGCCCCAATAAGTTTTATCACCAAACATATGTTAAAAAACGATTAAACATGCCAGCAAACGTTTTAAAACACATTCTTATAAGAGTATGTATGTCTATTAATAAGCCTGATCCAGTCGCTATCACTGCATTTAAGGCTTTACTTACATTACTTCGGTATCAGCAGTATTTTCTTAGTCAATTCCATTCCTTAGAAAAATATATTTCTGCACATACCTTAGCATATATCTCTATCAATCAGCCTGGTACCAGTCGCTTTCACTGCATTTAAAGGCTGTACTTACATTACTTCGGTATCAGCAGTATTTTCTTAGTCAATTCCATTCCTTAGAAAAATATTTTACTGCACATACCTTATTTGCAGGAAAACCTGCACGCCATTCCCCCTCTGAAGTACCTTACTCCTCAGAATGTGTGAGAACAGCAACTGGATCTTAGTTACGTCTGCTAAGATCATAGAAAAAACGCAGGCAGATTCTTCTTCCAAATACTGCCTGAGATAAACAGCACACTCTGGTGCCATTTAAAAATAACAAACTTTTGATTGAAGAAATAAACTAAGTATAAAAAACCACAGACTCTCACGACCTCCTATCTATGTTGAGACTTGCAAGAGAATGACTGGTAATGGCAGTTAGGGGAGGAGCTATATAGCAGCTTTGCTGTGGGTGGACTCTTGCAGCTTCCTGTTGGGAAGGAGAATATATCCCATAAGTAATGGATGATCCGTGGACTGGATACACTTAACAAGAGAAATTGGGTTCAGTGTCCCTTTAAGCAAGATAGCTGCAATTTTGGGATTTTTTTTCTTTCTTGAAAGTGTTGTAAAAGGTAATAACACACACACATACCACACACTCATAACACACACACAACAACACACTCTCATGCAACACACACACACATATAACATTCACACACCACACACACTCATATAACACGCACAACAAACTTTCATGCAACACACACACATATAACACGCACACACAACACACTCTCATGCAACACACACACATATAACACGCACACACATATAACACACACACACATATAACACGCACACACATATAACACGCACACACACACAACACGGTCTCACATAACACACAACACACACACTCATAACATGCACACACAACACACTCTCATGCAACACACATACACCACACACTTTCATACAGCACACAAACAAGTTGGGACCCAATAAAAATGGTGTTGCGACCAAGTAATGGGTCTCGACCCGTGGTTTGAAGAACCCTGATCTAGACAGTGTATCTAAACTGATTTTCTTCCTGGACTTATGTCAGCAAATAAGAATATAAGTTATATTTTAAGGTGTGATAAGGCTCAGAGCTCTTCAGTGATATTTATGTATCTGTGTACCAGCATGTATAGCTAATAAACTGTATGTGACTATCACTGTGTGCTCAGTCACTCCAGGCATGTGTGTCAAAGTCTAATACATTTATTTGTCAGTGAGATAGATTCACAAACAATCTCTAAGGCCTCTTCAATCTCTCCAGTCTCACCAATTCTAAACAGTACTACTCCTGCTTTATAACTGTCATTTAAAAAGGACTTATAGGTACAATAAGAAAATGCCATAATCATTTAGAACAATATCTTACTATTGCTTGTCGATTCTTATTTTATTTTAACCTTGACAGGTGAATATGGACATATATTTCCCCTGATAGGCCCAGAGGTCAAGTTTAGCTTTGTGTTCAGTAGTTCATGTTTAACACATAGGGTCTGAAGCTAAAAAACGATCGTCACCGCTAAAACTTTACACTACTGTACGAGATTAGTTCTAATATCGCAATTACACTGTACTAAACGTGTTCTATTTAATAACTTTAATCACATGCATATAGAATATAAAGGCATTCTATGGGGGTTTCATAGGCATTCCATGCAAGTGGTATACTGTATTATAATGGGGACACATTCCAGAAAAGCTCTAATGTTCTAAATAATATCCTCCGTCTCCAGCTTGTGTTGCCCAGTGGTGGTTATAGAACTTAATATCTGGGGGGCTAACAAAGGTTGTTAAAAAGCTGAAAGACACTGACATTAAAGATAAAAAAAATCATACAGCTTTGGGAACCATGGATATTATATGCTAAATCCAAGCAGAGCTTTTTTTCTCTCTGTGACTATTGACATTATTTTATGCTGTCAGAGCAGGAGCAAGCTGCATTGAATGTAATGGCGCGGTCGGGCTGGGCTGTGACTAAACAGCTGGCCCGATGCGCTCTGAGGGTAAACTAGACCCGCTCAGTAGAGCACAGAGGGATGGTCTGGAAAACCCTCTTTTGTAATAAAAAATCACCGGATATATTATGTAATAAAAAACTAGCACTAATATAATGTTATATAATTCTGCACTATGTGCAGAATTATATAACATTATTTTTTAGGTTTACTGGCCCTTTAAATAACCCTCCCCCTTCCCCTATCCCCTCAGTCATTCAGGAAAAGTAGGATAAACATCAGGGTATAAAGGTGCCAGAATAAAAACAAAAAGGGAGCCCCCCAAACAAACAAAGAATAAGTAACGGGCAGGGTCGTGGGCTCTCCCTGCCAGGAAAGAAAGGAATTTATCTGGTAAGCATAAATTTAGTTTTCTTTCCATAAGGCAGGGAAAGTTAACGACTTCATTCCTTACTGTTTGGAAAACAATACTCAAGCTCCAGAGGACACGGAAGGGATAACGGGAGGGAACAAAAAAGAGGTGGACCCTAATCTGAGGGCACCTCAGCCTGCAAAACCTTTCTCCCGAAAGCTGCTTCAGCCGAAGCAAACACATCAAACTTGTAAAATTTAGAAAAATGATGTAAGAAGGATCAGGTAGCCGCCTTACAAATCTGATCCATTGAGGTTTCATTCTTAAAAACCCAGGAAGAAGCAACTGCTCTAGTGGAATAAGCCGTAATCCTCTCAGGAGGGTGTTATAAGCTATGCGGATGACACTTTTCAACTAGAAAGACAAGGAAGACGTAGTGGCCTTCTGACCTCTATGCTTACCCGCATAGATGACAAAGATGAAGATTGTCTGAACTCCTTAGTAGCCTGAAGGTAGAACTTCAAGGCATGAACCACATCTAGATTGTGAAGCAAACGTTCCTTCGCTGAAAAAGGATTGGGACTCAAGGAAAGAACAATAATCTCTTGATTAATAAAGAAGGGGGGTGCTAACCTGGTCTCTTATATACCTGGCCTCTGATGAAGAAGGAGCATACAGCACTAACCTTTGAAACGCGTAAGGATTATTTCTGAAAAACGCCATGCTCTTGATCTTTTATGTCCTGTTGGTGATTCAGCTTGAGAGATATATCTTCTGCCTGTGTTAAGGAATTGCTTTGAAATTACCTCATATGTATTGAGGTTTTTAAATGTGAGCATACTATTTGTGGGTGCTTTTTGTATGTTTTTATACAAATAAAACTGTGTTGCACTATCTCTCTCCTGTTTTGTGTTTCATGTAAACTGGGACCACATCTCTGGACAAAGTTTGATGAGATTGCAAGGAGACAAGATACACCTGGTAGAAGAAAAAGACGATGGCGTTTACCAATTATGGGGGTCCGTGTATAGGAGCAGCGTTGTCTTCAGCGACGGCACCAGTTTGTGTAATCCAGCCTGCAGCGCCTGGAGCCCAGGAAGACACGCCTCCGTCAAGGGCGTACAATCGATCCACGTAAAAGAAAAGCACTCCCGGGCATCACAGGTATGTAAGCTTGACCAGGATATCAGCACATCCACATAATAGGAATACTCACAAAGTCACCATCAACTTAAGATGTAAAAATAGTGCTCTTTATTGGGATATAATAAAAACAAAAAGGAGTCTCAGTCCCATATATGCACAGAATGGGTCACAGCAAAAAGACTGCAGACATGTTTCGTATGGTGCTCCACGCTTGATTACTGCTATCTGTCTGCTGTGGCCATGTTCTCTATTTAAAGAGACATCAATTAACACTAATAAAATAATAAAAACAACAAATTAACCCATTCCTGCCTAGAACAATGCTTTACTTAGCACGTGTATCTATTTACTTGTACTTAAGGAAATTATTTAAGACCTCCTGTAAGTGTGAATTACCCCTTATTATAGATTGTATCTTGGTCTGTTTTAACTTAAAGTGTTGGCTAATAAAGCTATGTATGTGAGATGGACTATTATGAGAGTGAATTATTGGAGTTAAAGCGTATTATATTAGATGCTCAGACAATGATGCATATTTTGCATTATACAAAAACTGATTAATATCCTAAAAAAGTAAATAATAAATATATAGCCAAAGAGGGATATATTACAAAATATTAGCAGACCCTAAATAAACAGGTTAACATCACTTTCTTTGTTTATCCCCTGTGGGTGTCTGGTATTAAGCAAGAAAATCCATTTTGCCTCCTTATAGCCGAGTTTGTATTCTCTATCACCCCCCTTTTGTGTTGGGGGGCATGATCTATTGCTTGAATAGAGAAAAGTGATGCATAACCCTGATGCATGGTTTTGAAGTGTTTAGATACTGGTGTAAAAGTATCCGGATTCTCTATGTCTCTTATGTGTTCGAGTGTCCTATCTTTGAGGAGGCGTTTGTTCCTACCTACGTATTGTGTATAGCACCCCCTACATGTCACAAGATAGATTACATGATTGGAGTTACAATTTAATTTGAATCTGATATCATATTCTTGGTTTGTGATTGTGGACTTGAAGTTTGTACCTTCTACAACATAATTACAGGTTTTGCACCGTTGTGCTCTACACTTAAAGAATCCTAGTCTACTTGGTAGCCATGTCCTATTCTTTGTGCTTGGTAAGTCAAATGGTGATACTATATTGCCAATAGTTTTACCTTTTTTGGCCACAAATTTACAACCTCCCATAGCTACCTGCGATAAACCAGAATATATCGCTAATATGGGAAGGAATTGCTTTACAATATCGCATATTTTGTTATATTCCAAGCTATATGGGGTACTGAATATTACTTTATCTTTCCCATCTGTGATACACCTGGTGTCTGAGAGCAAACTACTCCTACACTATGCGGCCCTTACCTCATATTGATTGAGGTAGAAGAGTGTAAGTAGATACCCGAAAGGGACCAGGATTCTTGCCTCCTATATTCCTCATTTTATAAATTGACTGTGGACTTTCCTATTTATATTAACCTATATCTGCAGGAATTTAACACAAAACTTATTCTAATTTTATCAACGTATATTTTATCTATTAAGCTATTTATATAATATTGATGTGTATGTGCATGTATTTGACTACCACTATTTTCGACTAACACTGTATTGGAGGGTTCTAATAGTTTTAGAACCTACAGTAATTGCTTCAGCTCTATCTGATACAACCTGCAATATATCATCACCTAATTATTGACACACTATAATCTTTGTGATTTGCGTGTGTTTGTGATCTGGTGATTTTGTGCCAATCCACAAACCTCTCTTTATTTTAAATAAAATTTCTGTATTGTGTCTCTGGATTTGAGGGGATGCAGATAACACAATAGGTGGATTTTGGCAGCATATTTTTGCTCTACAGCACTGATTTCTCAGCGCCCAGATCACACCACTTTCTTTTCGTTCAATATTTATATATTAGTTGTAAAATTGTTTTTTACAATTGTGTATTGAGATACTCATTTCCCTTTTAGCTTTCAGTAGCACAACTCTCCCCCCCCCCACACACACTTTTAATCTCTTGATTAATGTTGTGATCTGACACCATCTTAGGAAGGAAATCTAACTTAGTACGTAACACCGCCTTATCGAAATGAAAAACAAGGTAAGGGGGTTCACAGGCAGAAATCTCGGAGACTCTGCAATAGCCAATAGAAACAAAGCCTTCGAAGATAACAGTTTAATGTCAACATTATGCATGGGCTCAAACGGAGCCTGCTGCAACACACGAAGAACAAGATTGAGACTCCATTGCGGAGCCATCTTTCTTAACAAAGGTCTAATCCTAGTCAGAGCCATAACGAAAGACTGCACATCCCTTCAGGGAACTAGCAGATAGACCCTTCTCCAGTCCATCCTGGAGAAAAGATCAAATTCTGGCAACCTTAACCTTATTCCAAGAAAAACTCCTCACACCAGTGCAGGTAAGTCCGCCACACCTTATGGTAGATGCGTCAAGTAACTGTCTTACGAGCTTGAATCAAAGTGTCGATGACACTTTTAGAAAAAACCTCTCCTGGCTTAGACTAAGCGTTCAATCTCCCCGCAGTCAGCCTGAGAGAATCGAGATTTTGAAGAACGAAGGGACCCTGTATTAGCAGGTCCCTGCGATAAGGTAACCTCCACAGAGAAAATAAGGACATCCCCACCAGATCCATGAACCAAGTCCTTCGTGGCCAGGATGAAGCAATCAGAATCACTGATATTGCTCCTGTTTGATACGGGTCACCACACAAGGGAGAAGAGGTAATGGAGGAAAGAGATACGTGTCTGAACCTCCATGGAACCGCTAGGGCATCTATTAGAACAGCTTTAGGATCCCTCAATCTCGACCCGTTCTTAGGTAGTTTGGCATTGAGATGGGAGGCCATGAGTTCTATCTATGGCATCCCCCATCTGCTTCTTATCTCTGCAAAGACCTCGGGGTGGAGAGACCATTCCCCCGGGTAAAAGGATTGCCTGCTGAGGAAGTCCGCTTTCCAGTTGTTCACACCCGGAATGTGGATCGCTGACAGCGTACAATTGTGGGCCTCCACCCATTCTAGGATTAGAGATACTTCTCTCATGGCTATGGAACTTCTCGTTCCTCCCTGATGGTTGATGTAAGCTACCAAAGTTATATTGTCTGATTGGAATCTGATAAACTGGGACAAACCCAGGAGGTGCCAAGCCTACAGTGCATTGAAGATTGCCCAGAGTTCCAAGATATGGATCGGAAGAGTGGACTCCTCCTGAGTCCACAGCCCCTGTGTCTTCCTGGCACACCAAATGGCTTCCCAGCCAGATAGACTGGCGTCCATAGTCACAATCTGCCAGGACAGTTTCAAGAAGCATGTGCCTTGGGACAGGTGATTTTGACAGAGCCACTAAGAGTGTGAGTCTCTTGACAGGCTGTCCAGAACTATCTGTTGTGACAGATCAGAGTGGTCGCCATTCCATTGACTCAGCATGCATAGCTGTAAAGGTCTGAGATGAAATCTGGCAAAGGGAATGATGTCCATACAAGACACCATGAGTCCAATCACCTCCATACACTGGGCCATCGAAGGTCTCAATGAGGTCTGGAGGGCAAGACATGCTATTGTTTGCTTGCAACGTCTCTGATCTGTTAGAGAGATCTTCATGGACACCAAGTCTATAACTGTGCCCAGGAAATTCACTCTGGTATTTGGAGTAAGCAAACTCTTTTTCAAGTTTATCTACCATCCATGTTACCGAAGAAGAAAGTCTGAGTGATCCCTTGCTAGATGAAAAGATGGTAAGGAGCTACTGCTATACCTCAGGTTCTGGCAACCGCTAAAAGAGCCCCCAGAACCTTTGTAAATATCCTTGGAGCAGTAGCTAAGCCAAACGGAAGTGCTAAGAACTGGAAGTGTTGATCCAGGCGGAGCTCAGGAACTGGAAATGTTCCCTGTGGATCGGAACATGAAGGTATGCATCCTTAAGATCTATGGTAATTATAAACTGTCCTTCCTGAACCAGGGGAAAGATTGATCTTATAGTCTCCATCTTGAAGGAGGGGACAGTTATAAATTAGTTTAGGCACTCTTTCTGATGCAGGTACCGGGACTATTACTGATAAGGAGGATAGATCCCTTACATAATCTAAAAAGGCTGTCCTCTTCTCTGGTCTTGTAGACAGTCTGGAGAGTAGTAATCTGTCCCTGGGCGGATGAGATTTAAATACTATCCGGTATCCCTGATATACGACTTGCAGCACCCAAGGATCCTGAACATCCTTAAACCAAGTCTGAGAAAAGCGGCACTCTGCCCCCTATTTGATCCAATTCTGGATGGGGGGCCGCCCCTTCATGTCGATTTGTTATCAGCGGGCTTCTTTGTCTGCTTGAACTTGTTCCAGGACTGAGCAGGCTTCCAAGAGCTCTTGGGCTGCTCGGGTATGGATGAAAATTGAGATTGTTGGGATTTGTCCGAATGAAAGGAGAGAAAATTAGAGGACTGCCATCCCTTAGGTCTGTTCTTCTTATCCTGAGGTAGGAAGGCACCTTTCCCTCCAGTAACCATAGAGATGAGGGAGTCCAGACCTGGTCCAAATAATATCTTCCCCTTGAAAGGGAGAGAAAGGAGTC
The DNA here is from genome assembly GCF_027579735.1 of Bombina bombina. NCBI lineage: Eukaryota > Metazoa > Chordata > Amphibia > Anura > Bombinatoridae > Bombina > Bombina bombina. The sequence goes on along the minus strand of NC_069499.1, from coordinate 1,454,371,703 downwards.
TAGGATTTAGAAGTCATATCCGCAGACCAAGACTTCAACCAGAGACCCCTGCGGGCTAAGACCACAAAACCTGAAGCCTTAGCATTCAGGCAAATAATCTGCATATTCGCATCACAGATGAAAGAATTAGCTACTCTTAAAGCTTTAATTCTCTCCTGAATATCCTTGAGGGGAGACTCTACCTCGATAAGTTCTGACATGGAGTCACACCAGTAGGTGGCGACTTCGGCCACCGCAGCCACTGCTGCCACCGGTTGAAATAAAAATCCCACATGTTGAAACATTCTCCTTAGGAAAGTTTCCAACTTCTTATCAATAGGTTCTCTAAAGGAAGAGCTATCCTCTAGAGGGATAGTAGTACGCTTAGCTAGCATTGAAATGGCGCGATTCACCTTAGGGATGGAGCCCCACAGCTCTAATTGAGAGTCAGGGACCGGGAACAATTTTTTAAAGGTAGCCGAGGGAGAAAAGGATGTTCCAATTCTTTCCCATTCATTACTAATAATGTTCGCCATACAAACTGGGACCAGAAAAGATTGTGATACATTCCTGTCTTTATAAACCCTATCTAACTTAGGGATCTTAGGTTCCTCAGGTAGCATAGCCTCAGGAACTTCTAGCATAGACAGAAGCTCCTTCAGTAAAAAAACGCAGATGTTCAATTTTAAATCTAAAGGAGGGTTCCTCCGCCAGAGGAGATTTAGTAATAGAAGTCTCTGACTCCGAAAGTTCAGCCTCTAACGCCACAGAGGTTTACTTATCCTCGGATAGCTAGGACAAACAAGCTAGATCCGATTGGAAATGAGATTAATCTAAAACAGGAGAACTGTGTTTAACCTTTCTCTTATGTTTTCCAGAGATAGGTAGGGCACTCAGGGCCACAGACACCGCCAATTGTAACTGTGCGGTAAAGTCCGCAATAAAAATGACCCTCTGTGGTGACATAACTTACTGACCTAGCTGTTATTGAAATCCTTTCCCCCCAGATACACCTTTCTCTCTGAACTAGGTGTTTAATTAAAGACACTCCCATTAGCCTTGACTGGCATGTGCTTGGCCAAACCCCTTTGAAATGAGAATAAAATTGGGAAACACTCTATTTCTCACCCCCTCTTCTCATCCTGTTCCTGAAAGGATGGCCTATTTTAGACACATTGGTGAATTTGGCTGAGTATATTCTTAGGATTATTTTTAGCAGTGTTGCACAAATTGGGGTTGTAGTAGAGTTGCCCTGTATTAATTATTTGGACTGTTTTGCTGTAAAATAGATGTGTATATATACCTGTAAATATTTCTCTTATTATTAACATATATTGATTCCTAATAAACTCTTTGGAAAAAATGGAGACCTTTTAATTAATAACCACATTTTGGCGGCCACAAAGTTTTAGACAAATCCATATGCCAATTAGTTTTGCAGGAATCAGATACATATGTTGATTTAATTTTAGCATATTGCAGGTTATATCTTTTATATGTTTCTCTATGTTGTTTTTTTTATTTTAAATTTTGAATTTTATTCTGGACTTTGTGTTTGTTTAAATTTGCATGGAATTTGAACTTAAAATATATAGCTTAGTACAATTAAAATTTGGTTTTGTTTGAATGTTCACTTTTTGTGAACAAATGTTTCAGATTGTAAATTAGGAAAATACAGTTTAACTTGGGGAATATGCTAAGCCATTAGCAGTTTAAAGCATGTTTCGTCGCGCCCCCCCCCCCCCCTCTTCTTCCATTTCTTTGTTAGTGAGCAGATGGTTCAGATTATTAATTAAGTTTTTATGGAATACAAAACAAGGTGAAACAAAAAGTAAAAATTTGCATTTTAAAAAATCTTTGCTAGGAGCAACTGTTTTTTTTATATATATATCCTGTGTTTGAAGTAGATACTGGAACCAAGCTACAGTTGAAATAAGCATTTAAAAAAGTTCTATAGAAACTATGTGAAACCAAAGAAAAGTTCAATTTGCTTAAACTTATCAGACTCGTTTATTGGGTTTTAAGCTATAATACATTTATTTACCTTACAATGTACATTAAGATTAATCTGATTCCCCCCTCTTCTTCTAAACAATCAAAATGTAAAATATTATAGTTTTTCCTCAATGTAATACTGTATGCTTCCATTGCTTTAGCTAATTGTCTTGGGAAAATATCAGTAAAAGGCATCCTTGCTTTACTTTGTTCACTTATTTATTTTTTCCCCTTTTATCTCCTTCAATTATTAAGGTTAGTATTATTGATGGTTTAAACACCTTTTAAAAGAGAACTATATTTCATTTTAAATTTTTTCTCTTTTCGGGTGTTACCTGAGATCTGCTAAAAATGCATGTGAAAAACTTTATTTCACAAGAGGTTTGTGACTACTTTAAAAACTATATCCATAAATATAATGGTCCATTCCTCATCCCAGAAGCTAAGAACCCTAACTGTGAAAGTTTCTTAGAGATCACAGGTAGTAACTCTTAAAAAGATTAATAATAATAAAAGCACAGGCAGTGATTTCAACAATAATGGGACTAACAAACATTATTGGAGACTTGACAGAGCAAAATAAAGATCTTAAGTTAAAGTTAGATGAAACACAGTCTGACAGAGATTGTATTAAAGAGACATGAAACCCAAATTTTTGTTTTCATGATTCAGATAGAGATTATAAATTTAAACAAATTTCTTAATGTGTTTCATTCTCTTGGTATAATTTGTTGAAGGAGCAGCAATGCACTAATGGTTTCTAACTGAACACATGTGTGAGCCAATCACAATCAATATATATATGCAGCCACCAATCAACAGCTAGAACCTAGGTTCTCTGCTGCTCCTGAGCTTGCCTAGATAAACATTTCAGCAAAGGATAACAAGAGAGGGAAGCAAATTAAATAATAGAAGTAAATTGGAAAGTTGTTTAAAATTGTATTCTCTATCTGAATCTTGAAAAAAATGTTTCATGTCCCTTTAAGTTTTCTGCTTTAACTAACACCATACAGATCAGTAAATTACGTCAATTAAAATTAACAGAAGACAGCAGAAATGAATGCTCAAATAAAATTACTGAGTTACTGTCACAAAGTAGAGAGCCAAAACAAGTGATAAAACAAGATAATATGCCACTGGGTCCCACTAAAAACTGAAGTTCTGTTCCAGTTGCCCCTGTCATAATATCTTAGCATTTTAACACCCCGAAAGTTCCTACAGGTTTTTCAAATCAGACTAGGCCAACGACTGTAGCAGATAAAGACATTTTTCACTAGAGCTGAGAAGTGGTGGAATTTTCACCCATACACCATTAAGGCAATCTCTGCAGTTGAAGCAGCCAATGGAGAATAATCTGAATATTCACAGGCACGAATCAGAGAGGGGCAACAGGAGACATGTTTGGGGATATCAGAATAGTAGAGGATCAAATACAGGAAACTGGAGAGACAGGAATTTAAATGGCGAAATTAACAGAGGAGAAAATAAGTATAAAAATTAGAGGCAATAAGGCCAACTTAAGTTATTGGGAACTCAAACAACAAAAGAGGAGAATGAGAGATGAAATTGGGTTTCTAAAGAAACAGTTGACAGAGCTGGAGTGCTCAAATTAAATAATTCATTTTTGTTTATAAGCATATTTGTTTGCAAGTGTATTTGTATCATGTAATGTGTACTTTAGTTTTAAGTTCAATTAATAATTTAAAGTTTTTTCTTTATTACGTTTTAAACATGCCAATATTTAGAATGCATAGTTAATTGATGCATTCTCTTTCTAATAAACAATAACAGATACCTCCAATGTGATTACTTTTAGGATGCCACATGCAAGAAAATTTTCATGTAAACTGTCTGAAGTCTTATCTTGCAGGAAGAAAACCAATGAAGACAGAGGCTTCTCACCTTTCCTTCCACCTTTTCCCAATAACACATATTATAGATTGTTGTTTTTCAGGTGTCATCAGGACTGACCTTACCATTAATCTATGATGGTGGCGTTGGACAAATTAAATAAGTATAACATGTATCACAATGGAGATGTAAAATGGGGCATTAGGCCAAAATAATATATAGCATAAATGGGTAAATAATCATATAGGACAAGCAACATAAGTTTAAGTAAGGGGGCGAGTGGGATGATGCAATGATAGAGGCACATCCCAACTTGAAGTTAATAACTGTGAATGGGGTTTCTACTGCAGATGGAGTGTTGTAGTGTGAAGTAAATATATGCCTGGTTTTAATCTCTTTTCATTCCTTCGAGGGTCCTGAAAAAAACTAAGTGGTTCAAAGAGACGTGTGGTAAAGCAAAAGCAAGGACCAGATGCCAAAAGATCAAACAAAGAACTTCAGTGAAATATTATAACTTTTGTTTTACAGGCACAATTCACTCTTTATTAATAAAGATTTTACTACATGCATACCCATCTAGTGTACTCACACTCGCATATGTACTTTTAATTTTTCCCAATTTTAAGACCATTGTATAAATGTTGCTAATGGGGTTTAGCATAGAATTTGTGTCTATGTATAATATTGAGTGCATTTTTTTAATTAATTGTATAAATTTAGACTAGGAATTGACAGTCTAAGGAAAGTACAGAAGAGCTCATATCGCAGAGGGAATGATTCCGAAGGGATGGTGGAAGAATTTTCCCTGTAAGGTTTTCGCTCCCACTGTGTTCTTCTGTACTAGTGGGTATAACTAGAAAACGGGGCAACGTAGGAGAAGAAAAAGTGAGGGAATGTGGTGACCTAGCTGTTATTGAAATTCCTTCCTCCCAGATACACCTTTCTCTCTGAACTAGGTGTTTAATTAAAGACACTGCCATTAGCCTTGACTGGCATGTGCTAGGCCACGGGGAACTGCATGTGAAGCGGTTAGTGTAGAAATGGTAGTAATCTCTCGGTCAACAGAATCCTGAGTGGTTGATGGCTCAGAGGGACTAACAGCGTGTAACACACCTGTTAGACCTAATGAATGCTTTGGCTGTTATCATAGCACTTGGTAATGCTTTTAGTGGAGTGAAGTGTGCTAGTTTAGTTAAACGATCTATTACAACAAAGATGGTGTTATGGCGTTGTGATGCTGGCAACTCAACAATAAAATCCATGGAAATAGTATTCCAAGGCTTATCAGGGATTGGCATAGACGTCAAATATCCAATTGGATTCTTGTGTTCTACCTTATTCCTTGAGCAAGTATCACAACTGTTTATGTAGTCAACTATGGTATGTTCCATCTTGGGCCACCAGAAATATCTCCTGGTCAATTCAGTTGTTTTCTGAATACCTGTATGGCCCGACAACAAACTATCATGGGTATATGTTAAAATAAGATTCCTAAGTGAGTGGGGAATGAATAACTTTCCTTTGTGATAAAACAACCCGGTTGTGGTATCTTTTTCACAACTATCGGGAAAGTTGGTTTCCTTTTTAAGTGCCGATAGGATTTCTATTTCTAGATTTGTGAGTGTCCCCAAAAAAATTTCTTCCGGTATCATCGGGGACGGATTATTTGGAGTTAGATGGAGTTCATGTTGTCTGGATAAGGCATTCGCTTTTATATCAGCGGTTCCTGGTCTATACGTTATATGGAAATTGAAACGATCCAAAAAAAGTGCCCAGCAAACTTGATGGGATGAGAGGGTCTTGTTTTTTTTTGCAGATATTCCAAGTTCTTGTGATCGGTATATATCAGAAAAGGTTCCATAGTGCCCTCTAATAAGTGTCTCCAGTGTTCTAGAGCTCGTTTTATGGCTAGCAATTCTTTATCACCAACAGTGTAATTGCTTTCCGCCGGTAAAAAGGTTTTAGAATAGAATGCTATGGGATGCATCTGTTTTGTTTGTTTGTCTAGTTGTGATAGTACTGCACCGATTCCTGTATTAGAAGCATCCACTTCCAAAATGAATGGTCATAGTTTGGTAAAGTTAGTATTGGTGCTGTGGTAAACAGATGTTTTAGTTTAGTAAAAGCAGCCTGGGATTCCTCCGTCCGCGTGAACCTATGTTTATTACTAGTTGATTGAGTGAGCGGTTTCACGATAGAGGAAAAGTCTTCCTATAGAAGTTTGCAAATCCTAGGAATCTTTGAAGTGTCCGTATAGTTGTAGGTTTGGCCAGTCTATGATGGTGTTGATCTTTTGTGGGTCCATCTCAATCTTAATGGGTGAAATGATATAACCTAGGAATTTGAAATATGCATTTCTCTAATTTGGAATATAACTTGTTTTGTCTGAGTCTTGTCAGCACCCAGCGTACATGTTTTTCATGGTCACTAAGATTTTTGGAATAAATTAGGATATCATCCAAGTATATGATAACACAAACATCAGTCAGATCATGGAAAATCTAATTTATAAAATGCTGGAAAGTTTCCGGAGCATTACATAATCTGAAAGACATTACGTTATATTGATATAGACCTATCTGGTCCTGAACTTCCATTCATCGCCTTTTTTTATACGGATCAGAAGTTATGCCCCTTTTAGATCTAGTTTTGAAAATATGTTGGCTCTGGTTAGTCGTTCTAGAATCTCAGGAATTTAGGGTAGAGGGAATCGGTTTTTTTTTATTGTTATTGTGTTTAAAGCTCTGTAATCAATTATAGGGCGTAACGTATCATCTTTGTTTTTAACAAAGAAGATCCCAGCAGCTGCTGGAGAAGTTGAATGGGATATAAAACCCTTTTTTAAATTGTCATAGAAACATAGATATTGACGGCAGATAAGAGCCATAGGCCCAGCAAGTCTGCCCGACCTTACCTAACAGTATAAACTTATTTAGTTCGTAGGATAGCCCTATGCTTGTCCCATGCATTTTTAAAGTCCCCCACAGTGTTTGTTGCTACTACCTCTTGAGGAAGTTTATTCCATAAATCAATCACTCTTTCTGTAAAGAAGTGCTTCCTCAAATTACTCCTGAATTTACTACCCTTTAGCTTGAGCTCATGACCCCTTGTTCTTGAATTTTCCATTTTATGTAAAATACCCACAGGCTCAGTTTTACTAAACCCTTTAATGTACTTGAAAGTTGCTATCATATCACCTCTTTCCCTTCTCTCCTCTAAGCTATACATATTTAGGTCATTGAGCCTATCCTGTCATCCAAATAAGCTCGTAGATCTTGGAGCTCTTTTTGATTCATTGGATAATTTTTTCTGTGTGGTATTTGCGAACCAGGAATAGTGTTTATAGGGCAATCGAACACCCTATGGGGAGGAAGATTCTCAGCTTCCTTTAGATTAAATACGTCTGCCAGATCCTGATAAACTTCAGGTATACCCTGTTCCTAGATAGAGTACAATGTGGATAACATGTTTTGGTACAATACGTTGAATTGAGTGTTAGGGTATGTTGTGTCCAATCAATTAATGGATTATGGGTTTCTAACCAGGAGTAGCCTAAAATAACTGAGTGTTGGGCTATTGGTATTATGTCAAATGATAAATATTCAGTGTGTCCTAAAGAAGTGGTTGTTAGAAGGGGTATGGTATGTGATTGGTCCTTTTTGGATGAAAGTACCATCAATTAATTTGACAAACACAGGACTTGATTTGCACACCGTGGGAATTTTATTTGTAACTACAAATTCTGTGTCAATATATATACCAGACGCCCCAGAGTCTAGTATTAAAGCGTTAGTCAGTAGGCTGTGTTGATCCCACTGTATAATGAGAGGTAGGATTAGTTGATTTGACTTGGTGATATTATGTAAGTGTTTAAGTTTGACTTTCTTACCCTTTTTCTGTTTGGCTAGTAATGGACAACCGCTTACGGTGTGATCCTTATTTGCGCAATACAAACACAGGTTTGACATTCTCCTCCTAGTTTTCTCTTCATAAGTGAGTGGTCCTCTAATTGTTCCAATCTCCATAGGGACAGAAGTTGAGGGATATTTGTCTTGATTTGAAGGTGTGGAATAGGTACGTTTTGGGGTATTATCATAAGCCATTTTTTCTGCCTTTCTCTCTCTCAATCTTCGATCCAGAGTTATACACAATGTAGAAAGAGCTGTTAGGGTCTCAGGCATCTCTAGACGTGATAGTTTATCCTTAAGGTTCTCAGATAATAACAGCCGGAATTGATTTCTGAGACTGAAATCATTCCATTGCGAGTCTGAAGCCCACATCTGAAAATCTGTGATGTATTCCTCGACTGTTCTCTTCCCTTGTTTAAGGGTGCGTAACCTGGATTCTGCATTAATCTGGGTGTTTGTGACTTCGTATAAGGTTGACATGGCAGAAAAGAAATCCTGTTAGGAATCTAATATAGGATCATTGCATTCAAACAGCCTATTAGCCCATGTTCTGGGTTCGCCTAATAGATAAGAAATTGTGGTGCATACTTGTATTCTCTCACTATGGTAAGTCCTGGGTTTGAGGGAAAAAAGTAAATTGCATGCATTTCTAAAGTCTCTAAAGGCTGCATGTTAGCCAGAAAAAGGGGTAGGTGGTTTGATTTGCGGTTCAGGTGTTTCTAGCACTTTAGGGGTTAAACACTGTTTTATAAGAGCTCTTAGAGAAGTGTTCTCCGCTTGAACTTCTGTTAATCCATGGGCCAAATAATCCAATTTTTGATGGATGTTGGTGAACTCATTTTTAATTTCATTTGGATCCATGTTATTACAAGCAGAGTATGTGGCCTGATAATTCTGTAACACACCTGATAGTTATTGTGTGTTCTAGAATGTATCTGCAGTTTTTTAGAATAAGTGTTTGTTGCTCTTTTGTAATCTGCCTCAAATAACTTGGCAATGCTAAATGAGAGCGAACGCTGTGAGCTAGTTAATCAGGTAAGTGGTTGTTTTCTAGGATCAGATATAATTCCTTAAAACCTAACCACAAAATGAAGCTGACACCTTCAATATGCTGAGGAGAGGGAAGTATTTTCAGCTGAGAGGTTTTCTCCAATTAGAGAGGATAAACAGAGTTCTTAAACAAGTTGTAATTCCTCTAGATATTATGTTTAAGATGTCTGTTATAATTATATAAGTCCACTCAATCTTCACACACTCACACTTTGTAAAATACACACATAAAAGCAAGGATAAGCAGAAGTTATATACAATGTAAAGGTTTAGCCCAGACCTATAGTTTGATGGGTAACTGAGTCGGTGACAGGAATAAACAGGTATAATGCGTAGCACAAAACTCGCAGTAGCAGAATGAAGTCACACAAGTACCTTAGTCCGTTTGGTCACAGTTCCTGAGGGGTCCGGCGGTGTGTGCGTTACCTGGCTGCTTGCGAGTGAGGCTGAGCCAAAAGTGTGAGCGTGACTGACTTCCGGTTTCGTTTCTACGAGCCGACGTCCAGCTGATCAGTTCTTTGAATCTCCGACTGCAGGGATGCAGTTTGTGCAGAGGTAAAATAACCTAAAGTGAATATCTCAAAGAGCAATGAGCAATTACTTCTTAATAGAAGATTACAAGTTTGGAGAGCAACAAATCTTTAGTAATGAACCAAAAGGTGACCTGAGAAATAAATATTAGCTAAAACCTAAACGCATGAAGCTTTATCAGGTCTCACTTCAATTATCAGGCAGTTAGCAAGTGAGCAAAGGAAGCTTAAATAGCAAAAGGAAGCAGATGGGAGGGATATACCTTAAAAGGTATATCACACAGCGCTAGGGTTAATAGCAGATTTAGCTCCCTTCTTAGACTTTAAAACAGTACCCAGGCAATCGGAAAAAACTTGAGCAGGCGGGCAAACCATGCCCTCCTCACAATATAAGCAGGTATTATTAAGCACTACAGAAGGAGTGGAACCTTCTAACATATTATCAGAGTCCTCATAGTAGGTATGTAATCCCACAGTAGAAAGAAAAAAAATGATACAAAAATAAACGTTTTAAATATAGAAAGGCACCTTTACAAAACCAATGGTTGGGGCACTCATCACTACCTAGACAAGTTGTCAAGAAAATGCTCCTCAGGAGTGCTGTCTGCAGCAGGATCGTAACGAAGTGAATGAAGCCGCACCCGGTCACATGGTGTGCAAGGAAGATCTCCCATGCTATGAAAAAGAGTGCAAAGCTATTAGGAGCTGCGCAACTTCACAAAAGTGAAACCTGTCTGTTCCAGCCAAAAGTACAGACTAAATGAGCCCTGAAAACGTTCTTCACAAATGTTAAAGCAGTATATAAACTCCCCAAACTGTTCCCAATAAACTCCCACTGAGGAGATATTAACCCTCGATTCTACTGAGGTATAGAGGAGTCACACTGTGACCCTATATAAGGCGTCCCTGCTATATGAATATAACACAGACTTACCCTCCAGGATCTGTGCTGGGAAATAGATACAGCCTCTCAAGTGTGACAGTAGTGATGCTCTCACAGGGACCTGAGTGTGGAAAAGCAAGCAGTGTAACTCGTTAACACTAATTGCTCAGGAGTTGTTAGACAGTCTGGATGGCTTCGCAGAAAAACTTTCCCTGCATCTCCAGACTAACTTTCATCAATACTCTCACTGAGAGGTTTATATGATTATTTAAAACTCCAGTCTTTTCTTGAAGGGAACATACCCATTAAGGACTATCCGAATCTTCTCTGCCATCCTCCTACAGTGACGAAAGCCAAAGATTGACTAGGAGGATAGGGGAAGTGGGAGGGATATTTAAGCCTTTGGCTGGGGTGTATTTGCTTCCTCCTGGTGGCCAGGTGTTGTATTTTCCCAACAGTAAGGAGTGAAGTTGTGGACTCTCCCTGCCTTATAAAAAGAAAAAACAAAATGTATGCTTACCTGATAAATGTATTTCTTTCTTGACACGGTGAGTGCATGGATAATCAGTAATTACTGTTGGGAATATCACTCCTGGCCAGTAGGAGGAGGCAAAGAGCACCACAGCAAAGCTGTTAAAGGGACACTGAACCCAATTTTTTTCTTTCATGATTAAGATAGAACATGAAATTTTAAGCAAATTTCTAATTTACTCCTATTACCAATTTTTCTTCATTCTCTTGCTATCTTTAGTTTAAAAGCAGGAATGTAAATCTTAGCAGCTAATCCATTTTAGGTTCAGCACCATGGATAGCACTTGGTTATTGGAGGCTTACATTTGCCCACCAATAAGCAAGCATACCCCAGGTTCTCAATCAAAAATGGGCGGGCTCCTATGCATCACATTCCTGCTTTTTAAATAAAGATAGCAAGAGAATGAAGAATAAATCCTGGCGAAAATCCTTAGTCGCCTACAAATAGTATTCAACGCACGCACCACATCTAGGTTGTGCAATAAAAGCTCCTTATGAGAAGAAGGATTAGGACACAATGAAGGAACAACGATTTCTTGATTAATATTTCTATCTGAAACCACTTTACGAAGGAAACCTAACTTAGTATGCAGTACCACCTTGTCCTAATGAAAGATAAGGTAAGGGGATTCACACTGTAACGCAGAGAGTTCAGAGACCCTTAGAGCCGAAGAAATTGCAACAAGAAAAAAAACTTTCCCAGACAACATTTTAATATCTAAGGAATGCATAGGCTCAAACGGAAACTGCTGAAGAAATGTAAGAACAAGGTTAAGACTCCAGGGAGGAGTAACAGGTTTGAACACAGGCCTGATTCTGACCAAGGCCTGACAGAAGGATTGCACATCTGGCACATCTGCCAGGCGCTTGTGCAACAAAATAGACAAGGCAAATATTTGACCCTTCAAAGTACTCGCAGACAAACCCTACTCCAGACCCTCCTGGAGAAAGGACAAAATCCTAGCAATCCTGACTCCACAAGAAACCCTTGGATTCACACCAGTACAGATATTTACGCCATATCTTATGGTAAATCTTTCTAGTCACAGGTTTACGAGCCTGGATCAAGGTCTCAATGACCGACTCTGAAAACCTGCGCTTAGATAGAATTAAGTGTTCAATCTCCAAGCAGTCAGCTTCAGAGAAACGAGATTTGGATGAAGGAAGGGCCCTTAAAGTAGAAGGTCCTTCCTCAGTGGAAGTCTCCAAGGTAGAAGAGATGACATCTCTACTAGGTCTGCATACCAGATCCTGCGAGGCCAAGTCGGTGCAATGAGAATCACTGATGCCCTCTCCTGTTTGATTCGAGCAATGACCCGTGGAAAGAGAGCGAACGGAGGAAACAGGTATGCTAGACTGAAATTCCAAGGAACTGCCAGACCATCTATCAGAACGGCCTGAGGATCCCTTGACCTTGACACGTACTTTGGGAGCTTGGCATTCTGCAGAGACGCCATGAGATCCAGCTCTGGCTGTCCCCATTTGAGGGTCAAGCTGGAAAACACCTCCAGATGGAGTTCCCACTTCCCGGGATAAAAAGTCTTTTGGCTCAGAAAATCTGCTTCCCAATTGTCCACTCCTGGAATGTGTATAGCCGATAGACAGCATTTATAGGTCTCCGCCCACTGAATAATTCTGGCCACCTCTTTCATGGCCAAGGAACTCCGAGTTCCTCCCTGTTGGTTGATGTAAGCCACCGATGTTATGTTGTCCGACTGGAACCTGATAAACCGGGCTGAAGCTGAGGCCAGGCCAGTAGAGCATTGAAGATTGCTCTCAGCTCTAGGATGTTTATGGGGAGATCTGACTCTTCCTGAGTCCAGCGACCCTGAGCTTTCAACGAACCCCAGACTGCTCCCCAACCTAATAGGCTGGCATCCGTGGTCACAATCACCCAAAACCACCACGGAAGAGATTCTCTTGTCGCCTGATCCAGATTTATTCACAGAGACAGATCTGCATAGTCCCCATTCCACTGCCTGAGCATGCATAACTGCAGAGGTCAAGATTTGGAACCAAGCAAACGGAATGATGTCCATGGCAGCTACCATCAGACCAATTACCTCCATACATTGAGCCACTGACGGACGAAGAGAGGACTGAAGGGCAAGACAAGAATCGAAAATCTTTGTCTTTCTGACCTCTGTCAGAAAAATCTTCATTGATAGGGAGTCTATTATGGTCCCCAAGAACACTACCCTTGTAGCGGATCCTAACCGGAGTGTAATGCTGAGCCACCAAAAATAACATCTCCCGAACACAGTCCACAGTGCCCTGGCAAACTGCTTGATTATATTAACTCCAACTAGGTGAAAATAAACGTCCCTTTTTAAGCATCACCTAGCTGCAGAAGTGCCAAATTCTCATTTCCAAGAAAAATAAATATGGCACTTACCTTAAAATCATCTGACCGGCAGCAGGGCAGCTCACCTGGTTTGAGAGGATCCCATACCTCACATGGACCTGTGAAAGAAGAAAGAATCCGAGTAAGCTTACTCAGGATTTCTGGATAGGGCAGCAAAATCTTGAGAAATCGCAGTGAGGATTGTACGTCACAAGTTTCCAAGTGCTCAAAAGCCACCACTGTCCTACTGAAGAGACTGATGTGGGTTACAGCTAGACCCCAGAAAAGATCAGAGCAAACCTGCTCTGCTTTAAAATAATAAAATCTTGATTGAAGACAACTTCTTATCAGACATCTAAACTTCACCTCCTCCTGGCAATGCATGCAAAGAGAATGACTGGGGGATTGTGGGTAGGGAAGTGATACTTAACAGCTTTGCTGTGGTGCACTTTGCCTCCTCCTGCTGGCCAGGAGTGATATTCCCAACAGTAATTACTGATGATCCGTGGACTCAACGTGTCATTAGAAAGAAAAAGAATTAAAAATCACTAAAGTTGTTTTTAACTAAAAAAGCTGAAAGACAAAAGCACATATCATACATGGAGCCCTTCGTAGCTCAACGGTGTGCTACACCTGTGTTTGGCAATATGTAGCACCCCCATAGAACCACAACTGGTCTCGTCATCCTTTCAATGAGGAAAATAGCAATTGTAAAAAATCTACTAAATGAACAGTGAAACATATATTGTTTGAACTAGAACTAAACATAAACTATTTTTATTTTTACGGAGCATACAGTATGTGTTGTGTAAACATGCCACCTTGAGCAATGTTCAACTATAGGACCAGCACTATTATCAGAGTCCAGGTACTACCGAGCTTTACCGCCAAACACATAAAATGTAGCAAAAAATTCAAATGTGGTAGACCTGATGTATATAAAATCCCTTTATTGCTTCATCAAGGGGATCCAAAAACACAATGTTTCAGGGTCGTTCCCCTTAATCATGATTAAGGGGAACGCCAAACCCCCTCCACACTGCTAAGATCAATATTCACTGGATATTTGGTTGGATTGCTGGAAAGGATGAAAGGCACAGCCACATCTGGACAGAGAGGGTCAGATAACCTTGTTTTTTTTTTAATAATATTTCGCCTGGTGGACAAATTGGAAGACTGCGAGACTGAAATGAGCATTTCTCTTGGACCTGATAAACCTTTGAACAAGCAGTAGTAAACCCTAGAAAAGTTTGCAATAAACATGTTATAAAAAGGACCTTAGTAATTTTTGTAAACCATAAAATGGAATTATGCACTGGTTTTTATCTCAGACCTTTATATGCATCAGATTTGTGAGTATACCACTTGATGCATACACACATACACCAATGGAGCTTTTAACCCATTATGCCAGCACTATTCTAGCATTAGATATATGCATGAACCATGCAAGATGACCTAAGAAGTCTCGCCAGGACAGTGAGATCCCTCAAAGAATTTTAGAAATGCAAATTTTTGCTTGAGGGCTGTTTATCTCGCTATGCAGGGCTCTGGATCTGAAAGCCAGACACCTACATTACGATATAAGGTCTAAAAAACAAAACAAAGATTGTGCATGATTTATCTCCATGCAGCAAGTTTTAGATCAGGCCAAAAGGTAAGAACTGAGACCCATCATGCCAGCTGTAAGCACATGTGTGAACCCTGCAGTCCATTTTTGTCAGCTATATGCCAAAGGCAGACACAAAAACAGACTCATGGCTACTGTGACTGTATTTATAATGCCAGCTATATGCTGCATACCCCATTTTATTAGCAATATGTTTATTTAAAACTTTAGATGTTTGTGTGTGTGTATATATATATATATATATATATATATATATATATATACACTATATACAGTATATATGGCCATGTGAGACTTCAGATAAGCTCCATGTCTCCTGCAGCCTTATTATGAAAGCAATACAATGAGAAGACCTAGATCAAATGCTCAGCCCCTGTAGCTCCTTTATGTTAGTTGTATTCACTGGTGAGATAACAGAATAGATGTGGAGAAGTCTAATTAATGCCAACTGTATCATACCAGCCATGTGTCTACAAACCAGATCAGATGAAACACGTAGCACCTGGTATATATCAAGTGTATGTGTAGCATCCCCTTACCTTTAGTCTCTCGTAGTGGCGCTGCTCCTCCATTTGCAAGAATATGATGGAGAGGAAGGTGAGTGCTTGTTCTAGCTGCAGCATCTACAGAGCAGCCAGACAGTGACATGGATAAATGCATCACTGCATAGCATTCTGTAGTAACAGTAGACTACCAGGTGGGCTACCAGTTGCAAACAGATTCCTCTGCCTTTATGGTCCCTGGTTTTGCTGCCCAGGCTTCAATGCTTAAAGTACTGCAACTCACTTTTCGATCTCCATCTCCTTTGTATCTCTTCCCTTTTGATACTTAAAAGGGACACTAACACTAAAATTAAAATTCCATGATTCAGACAGACATACGCAATTTCAAACAACTTTTCACTTATATTATTAGATTTACTTTGTTCCCTTGGTAACCTTTTTTTGAAAAGTAGACTCAGGAGTAGCAATGCACTACTGGGTGGTAGCTGAATATATCAGGGGAACAAATGTCATATGTGCCACCACCAATCACCAGCTAGTTCCAGTGTGTTGGAAATTACAAATAATTTGTTTACAGCAGAGAAAACTGCAGTCTTCATCGAAACTACTTTACTCTAGAGCTGTTGCGGTGTTATATTTTTATAATCTCTATATAATAGAGATTATATCAGGAAACCTAGGCTTCCTTATATAATCTCTTTTGCTGAGGACAATTTGGGACAGATAAAATGTGCACAGCCACTGATTCCACACTTATCTGTCCCTAGTTGTCCTAAGCAGAACCTATATAAGGGGAAAACCTAGGTTTTGTTAAAGTAATAAAAGAGTTTTGTTTCTAACGTGCTGTAGATGCAGTGTGTTGGAAATTACAAGTAATGAGTTTACAGCAGAGAAAACGGCGGTCTTCATCGAAACCACTTTACTCTAGAGCTGTTGTGGTGTTATATTTTTAAGTCGTATTCCGAATAGCTGGCCCCATGCCTGCAGTATTGTTTTTTTTTACTGCAGGTGGCGCAGGAAGCGACCAGTTTGTTTGCTATTTGAACACATGGCACATCCCTTCAGACCGTTAGAGCAATGTAAACTTATAGCAAGTGAATATGACAAAGGAATACTGAACATAGATTTTTCCATTCATTATTCAGATAGAGCATGCATTTTTTTTTTAGCAGACAACCCAAAGTATTGATCTAGGCCCATTATGGTATATTTCATGCCACCATTTCACCGCCAAATGCGATCAAATAAATTTTTTTTTCACTTTTTAGCAATCTTTAGGTTTCTCACTGAAATTATTTTCAAACAGCTTGTGCAATTATGGCATAAATGGTTGTAAATGCTTCTCTGGGATCCCGTTTGTTTAGAAATAGCAGACATACAGTATATGGCTTTGGTGTTGTTTTTTTTGGTAATTAGAAGGCTGCTAAATGCCGCTGCGCACCACATGAGTATTATGCCCAGCAGTGAAGGGGTTAATTAGGGAGCTTGTAGGGTTCACTTTAGCTGTAGTGAAGTAGACAACCCAAAGTATTGATCTAGGCCCATTTTGGTATATTTCATGCCACCATTTAACCGCCAAATGCCATCAAATAAAAAAAATGTTTACTTTTTCACAAACGGCTTGTGCAATCATGGCACAAATGGTTGTAAATGCTTCTCTGGGATCCCCTTTGTTCAGAAATAGCAGACAAATAAGGCATTAGCATTACTTTTTGGTAATAATAAGGCCACTAAATGCCGCTGCGCACCACACTTTTATTATGCCCAGCAGTGATGAGGTTAGTTAGGTAGCTTGTAGGGTTAATTTTAGCTTAAGTGTAGAGATCAGCCTCCCACCTGACACATCTCACCCACTGATCCCTCCCAAACAGCTTTCTTCCCTCCCCACCCCACAATTGTCTGCAAGTATAAAAAAAAAAAGTTTTTTTTTTTAAATTATATATCTTCTGCAGTGTAGGATCCCCCCTTACCACCCAACCTCCCTTGGCACCCCAAACAGCTCTCTAACCCTCCCCCTCTTACCATTTGGTGCCATTTTGGGTACTGGCAGCTGTCTGCCAGTACCTACTTTTCAAAATAACTTGCCCATTACTTATATAAATATTTATTTTTCTGTAGTGTAGCTGCCCCCCTCAATGCCCCCCAGCCCCTCCCAGATCACTTTTAAAACATAATTTCTCCCTCCCAACAAGACTTCAAATGCACATAAGTGCAGATTGCGGGCACACACACGCGCTCCCGCACGCACCGGGGACTGATCCGACACTGCCGCCCACCCGCCTCCCTGCAGCTGCTCCCACCCACCAACGATCGGCAACATCGCTGGCCGATGCAGAGAGGGCCACAGAGTGGCCCTCTTTGCATCGGTGCCAAAAAACAGAATTTATGCTTACCTGATAAATTACTTTCTCCAACGGTGTGTCCGGTCCACGGCGTCATCCTTACTTGTGGGATATTCTCTTCCCCAACAGGAAATGGCAAAGAGTCCCAGCAAAGCTGGTCACATGATCCCTCCTAGGCTCCGCCCACCCCAGTCATTCGACCGACGGACAGGAGGAAATATATATAGGAGAAACCATATGATACCGTGGTGACTGTAGTTAGAGAAAATAATTCATCAGACCTGATTAAAAAACCAGGGCGGGCCGTGGACCGGACACACCGTTGGAGAAAGTAATTTATCAGGTAAGCATAAATTCTGTTTTCTCCAACATTGGTGTGTCTGGTCCACGGCGTCATCCTTACTTGTGGGAACCAATACCAAAGCTTTAGGACACGGATGAAGGGAGGGAGCAAATCAGGTCACCTAAACGGAAGGAACCACAGCTTGCAAAA
Source organism: Bombina bombina (assembly GCF_027579735.1). NCBI lineage: Eukaryota > Metazoa > Chordata > Amphibia > Anura > Bombinatoridae > Bombina > Bombina bombina. The sequence continues at coordinate 1,454,353,664 of NC_069499.1, read as the reverse complement.
CCTTTCTCCCAAAAATAGCCTCCGAAGAAGCAAAAGTATCAAATTTGTAAAATTTGGCAAAAGTGTGCAGTGAAGACCAAGTCGCTGCCTTACATATCTGGTCAACAGAAGCCTCGTTCTTGAAGGCCCATGTGGAAGCCACAGCCCTAGTGGAGTGAGCTGTGATTCTTTCGGGAGGCTGCCGTCCGGCAGTCTCATAAGCCAATCGGATAATGCTTTTAAGCCAAAAGGAAAGAGAGGTAGAAGTCGCTTTTTGACCTCTCCTTTTACCAGAATAAACAACAAACAAGGAAGATGTTTGTCTGAAATCTTTAGTAGCCTCTAAATAGAATTTTAGAGCACGGACTACGTCCAAATTGTGTAACAAACGTTCCTTCTTTGAAACTGGATTCGGACACAAAGAAGGTACAACTATCTCCTGGTTAATATTTTTGTTAGAAACAACTTTCGGAAGAAAACCAGGCTTAGTACGCAAAACCACCTTATCTGCATGGAACACCAGATAGGGCGGAGAACACTGCAGAGCAGATAACTCTGAAACTCTTCTAGCAGAAGAAATTGCAACTAAAAACAAAACTTTCCAAGATAGTAACTTAATATCTATGGAATGTAAAGGTTCAAACGGAACCCCTTGAAGAACTGAAACAACTAGATTTAGACTCCAGGGAGGAGTCAAAGGTCTGTAAACAGGCTTGATCCTAACCAGAGCCTGAACAAATGCTTGAACATCTGGCACGGCTGCCAGTCTTTTGTGAAGTAAAACAGATAAAGCAGAGATCTGTCCCTTTAGAGAACTTGCAGATAATCCTTTCTCCAAACCTTCTTGTAGAAAGGATAGAATCTTAGGAATTTTTATCTTGTTCCATGGGAATCCTTTGGATTCACACCAACAGATATATTTTTTCCATATTTTATGGTAAATTTTTCTAGTTACAGGCTTTCTAGCCTGAATCAGAGTATCTATTACAGAATCTGAAAACCCACGCTTTGATAAAATCAAGCGTTCAATCTCCAAGCCGTCAGTTGGAGGGAAACCAGATTCGGATGTTCGAATGGACCCTGAACAAGAAGGTCCTGTCTCAAAGGTAGCTTCCATGGTGGAGCCGATGACATATTCACCAGGTCTGCATACCAAGTCCTGCGTGGCCACGCAGGAGCTATCAAGATCACCGAGGCCCTCTCCTGATTGATCCTGGCTACCAGCCTGGGAATGAGAGGAAATGGTGGGAATACATAAGCTAGGTTGAAGGTCCAAGGTGCTACTAGTGCATCTACTAGAGTCGCCTTGGGATCCCTGGATCTGGACCCGTAGCAAGGAACCTTGAAGTTCTGACGAGACGCCATCAGATCCATGTCTGGAATGCCCCATAATTGAGTTATTTGGGCAAAGATTTCTGGCTGGAGTTCCCACTCCCCCGGATGGAATGTCTGACGACTCAGAAAATCCGCTTCCCAATTTTCCACTCCTGGGATGTGGATCGCAGACAAGTGGCAGGAGTGATCCTCCGCCCATTGAATTATCTTGGTCACTTCTTTCATCGCCAGGGAACTCCTTGTTCCCCCCTGATGATTGATATATGCAACGGTCGTCATGTTGTCTGATTGAAACCTTATGAATTTGGCCTTTGCTAGTTGAGGCCAAGCTCTGAGAGCATTGAATATCGCTCTCAGTTCCAGAATGTTTATCGGGAGAAGAGACTCTTCCCGAGACCATAGACCCTGAGCTTTCAGGGATTCCCAGACCGCGCCCCAGCCCACTAGACTGGCGTCGGTCGTGACAATGACCCACTCTGGTCTGCGGAAGCTCATTCCCTGTGACAGATTGTCCAGGGTCAGCCACCAACGGAGTGAATCTCTGGTCTTTTGATCTACTTCAATCATCGGAGACAAGTCTGTATAATCCCCATTCCACTGTCTGAGCATGCACAGTTGTAATGGTCTTAGATGAATTCGTGCAAAAGGAACTATGTCCATTGTTGCAACCATCAATCCTATTACTTCCATGCACTGCGCTATGGAAGGACGAGGAACAGAATGAAGTACTTGACAAGAGCTTATAAGTTTTGATTTTCTGACCTCTGTCAGAAAAATCCTCATTTCTAAGGAATCTATTATTGTTCCCAAGAAGGGAACTCTTGTTGACGGGGACAGAGAACTTTTTTCTTTGTTCACCTTCCATCCGTGAGATCTGAGAAAGGCTAGGACGATGTCCGTATGAGCCTTTGCTTTTGACAGGGACGACGCTTGAATTAGGATGTCGTCCAAGTAAGGTACTACTGCAATGCCCCTTGGTCTTAGAACCGCTAGAAGGGACCCTAGTACCTTTGTGAAAATCCTTGGAGCAGTGGCTAATCCGAATGGAAGTGCCACAAACTGGTAATGCTTGTCCAGAAAAGCGAACCTTAGGAACTGATGATGTTCCTTGTGGATAGGAATATGTAGGTACGCATCCTTTAAATCCACGGTAGTCATAAATTGACTTTCCTGGATGGTGGGTAGGATCGTTCGAATAGTTTCCATTTTGAACGATGGTACCCTGAGAAATTTGTTTAGGATCTTCAGATCCAAAATTGGTCTGAATGTTCCCTCTTTTTTGGGAACTATGAACAGATTGGAATAAAATCCCATTCCTTGTTCTCTTATTGGAACTGGATGTATCACTCCCATCTTTAACAGGTCTTCTACACAATGTAAGAATGCCTGTCTCTTTATTTGGTTTGAAGATAAGTGAGACCTGTGGAACCTTCCCCTTGGGGGTAGTTCCTTGAATTCCAGGAGATAACCTTGAGAAACTATTTCTAGCGCCCAAGGATCCTGAACATCTCTTGCCCAAGCCTGAGCAAAGAGAGAGAGTCTGCCCCCCACTAGATCCGGTCCCGGATCGGGGGCTATCCCTTCATGCTGTTTTGGTAGCAGTGGTAAGCTTCTTGGCCTGCTTACCCTTGTTCCAGCCTTGCATTGGTTTCCAGGCTGGTTTGGGTTGTGAAGTATTACCCTCTTGCTTAGAGGATGCAGAATTAGAGGCTGGTCCATTTCTGCAAAAGGGACGAAAATTAGGCTTATTTTTAGCCTTAAAAGACCTATCCTGTGGGAGGGCGTGGCCCTTTCCCCCAGTGATGTCTGAAATAATCTCTTTCAAATGTGGTCCAAATAATGTTTTACCTTTGAAAGGAATGTTAAGCAATTTTGTCTTGGAAGACACATCCGCTGACCAAGACTTTAGCCAAAGCGCTCTGCGCGCCACGATAGCAAACCCTGAATTTTTCACCGCTAATCTAGCTAATTGCAAAGCGGCATCTAAAACAAAAGAGTTAGCCAATTTAAGTGCTTGAACTCTGTCCATAACCTCCTCATACGAAGATTCTTTACTGAGCGACTTTTCTAGTTCCTCGAACCAGAAACACGCTGCCGTAGTGACAGGAACAATGCATGAAATTGGTTGTAGAAGGTAACCTTGCTGTACAAAAATCTTTTTAAGCAAACCCTCTAATTTTTTATCCATAGGATCTTTGAAAGCACAACTATCTTCGATAGGAATAGTAGTGCGTTTGTTTAGAGTAGAAACCGCCCCCTCGACCTTGGGGACTGTCTGCCATAAGTCCTTTCTGGGGTCGACTATAGGAAATAATTTCTTAAATATAGGGGGGGGAACAAAAGGTATGCCGGGCTTTTCCCACTCTTTATTTACTATGTCCGCCACCCGCTTGGGTATAGGAAAAGCGTCGGGGGGCACCGGAACCTCTAGGAACTTGTCCATCTTACATAATTTCTCTGGAATGACCAAATTGTCACAATCATCCAGAGTAGATAACACCTCCTTAAGCAGTGCGCGGAGATAATTTAAATTTAAATGTCACAACATCAGGTTCAGCTTGATGAGAAATTTTTCCTGAATCTGAGATTTCTCCATCAGACAAAACCTCCCTCATGGCCCCTTGAGATTGGTGTGAGGGTATGTCAGAACAGTTATCATCAGCGCCCTCTTGCTCTTCAGTGTTTAAAACAGAGCAATCGCGCTTTCTCTGATAAGTAGGCATTTTGGATAAAAGATTTGCTATGGAGTTATCCATTACAGCCGTTAATTGTTGCATGGTAATAAGTATTGGCGCACTAGATGTACTAGGGGCCTCCTGTGTGGGCAAAACTGGTGTAGACACAGTAGGGGATGATGTAGTATGTTTACTCCCCTCATTTGAGGAATCATCTTGGGCAATATCATTATCTGTGGCATTACTGTCCTTACTTTGTTTGGACACTATGGCACAATTATCACATAAATTTAAATGGGGAGACACATTGGCTTTCATACATATAGAACATAGCTTATCTGATGGTACAGACATGTTAAACAGGCTTAAACTTGTCAACAAAGCACAAAAAACGTTTTAAAATAAAACCGTTACTGTCTCTTTAAATTTCAAACTGAAAACACTTTATTACTGAATATGTGAAAAAGTATGAAGGAATTGTTCAAATTACCAAAATTTCACCACAGTGTCTTAAGGCATTAAAAGTATTGCACACCAAATTTCAGAGCTTTAGCCCTTAAAATAACGGAACTGGAGCCGTTTTTAAATTTAACCCCTATACAGTCCCAGCTATATGCTTTGCTGAGACCCAACCAAGCCCAGAGGGGAATACGATACCAAATGACGCCTTCTAGAAGCTTTTTTAGTGATTCTTAGATCCTCACACATGCATCTGCATGCCTTGCTCTCCAAAAACAACTGCGCAGTAATGGCGCGAAAATGAGGCTCAGTCTATAACTAGAAAGGCCCCCAGACTAAAAAAGGTGTCCAACACAGTGTCTGCCGTTTTTTAAACGTTCCCCAAGATTATAATGCCAATTATTAGCTAGAATCTGCATAATATGCCCCAATAAAGCAATCGTTTTAGCCCATAAAAATGTCTACCAGTTTTTAAGCCCTTTTTTAAGCCCTTTATTCTTTTATGTTTGACTAAGAAAATGGCTTACCGGTCCCCATGAGGGGAAATGACAGCCTTCCAGCATTACATGGTCTTGTTAGAAATATGGCTAGTCATACCTTAAGCAGAAAAGTCTGCTAACTGTTTCCCCCAACTGAAGTTACTTCATCTCAACAGTCCTGTGTGGAAACAGCAATCGATTTTAGTTACTGTCTGCTAAAATCATCTTCCTCTTACAAACAGAAATCTTCATCCTTTTCTGTTTCAGAGTAAATAGTACATACCAGCACTATTTTAAAATAACAAACACTTGATAGAAGAATAAAAACTACATTTAAACACCAAAAAACTCTTAACCATCTCCGTGGAGATGTTGCCTGTGCAACGGCAAAGAGAATGACTGGGGTGGGCGGAGCCTAGGAGGGATCATGTGACCAGCTTTGCTGGGACTCTTTGCCATTTCCTGTTGGGGAAGAGAATATCCCACAAGTAAGGATGACGCCGTGGACCGGACACACCAATGTTGGAGAAAAGGTATTGCTCTGATGCCTCAATATTTAGGCATCACAGCAATACCTTGAAAGTGGCTGGAAGTGATCAGGATCGCTTCCAGCTGCTTGAAACCCTTGAGGACGTGCCAGGAACGTCCTTGGTCGTTAAGGATATTTTTTTTGTAGGACTTCCTGGCACGTCCTCGGTTGCGAAGGGGTTAAGCAACTTTCTAATTTACTCCTATTATCAATTTTTCTTTGTTCTCTTGGTATCTTTATTTGAAAAAGCAGGAACGTAAGCTTACAAGCTGGCCCATTTTTGGTTTAAACCCTGGGTAGCGTTTGCAGATTGGTATCTATTTAGCCACCAATCAGCAAGCACTACCGAGGTGCTGAACCAATGATGGGCCGGCTCACAAGCTTGCATTTTCAAATAAAGATACCAATAGAACAAAGAAAAATTGATAATAGGAGTAAATTAGAAAGTTGCTTAAAATTGCATGCTCTATCTGAATCATAAAAGCAAAAATGTGGGTACAGTGTCCCCTTAACAAGGAATTACATAGAGTTTGCCTTTAGCTATTTATAAATGATGGGGGGGGGGGGAGAATCACACTTGCTCTCTCTTTAAATTCACTTTACCTGTAGGAGGGAAATTTAAATGGTAAAAGATTAAGCATAATCGACGGTGCAGTCATTTTCCAGTAGATAAAACAGGCAATTGGTTTCCTGTTTTGGGTAACAGGCATATACTCCCATAGGGGGAGGGGGCAAAAAAATGCCCTGACCATAACATCAATGTAAAGAAACACTAATATATATATATATATATATATATATATATATATATATAGTAGGAAAATGATTCAAAGCACTCTCTGGACTTTTGATAATAAAGGCAAATTTAATTGTGATAGTGACGTTTCGGGACCAAACCTGTCCCTTCTTCTGACAGTCAAACAATGCAAAAACCAAACTTAAATAGGCCATTCAGACCCTCCCCTGTATTGCTACCAATCACAGGTAAGCGTGTGCAAAAGTGAAGACCACACCAAAATAAGGTGTGGAAGAGTGGTTGTGTACAATGTGTAATTATAAAGGTGTCAAAACTTATATAAAACTGAAATCTCATATTAGTGTGATAATCATATATGTTTCTAAGTGAGCTTTGATCAAAATAGTTAAGTTATAAGAGCAATTACTGCCATTTTTCAAAATACATATCAAGGATTCACCCCTCCTTTAGAGTGCACCAAATGGATACTACCACTATTCAAAGGAACCACCCCTATTCATTGATAGGTTCTAGTCCATAGTCATAACATTACTACATAATATAACTATCCTGGTCATCTAGCCACTGAACACAGCTATTTTCTATTGTTATAACTTCACAGCACCCCATATATGTGGTATTATTGAACCACAACACAAAAAAACGATTATACACACCCTGCGATCAACTAACCATTAGATGCTATTGATATCGTCGCATTTGCTGACACACCCCTCCTGCTCTCATAGGTTACGCCTAAACAGCACCTCTCAATTTTCATATGTGTCAAAAACTAAAATAAAATAAGCGTTAGCAACCAGATCCTTATAAGATTAAATGTCAGAGACTTTGGGTACATATCTGTCTTAAGGTGTTTGCCACTCAGATGTTCAGATTATAACAGTATATATCGTGCGATCAGACCGCAACTGAGATCTGTTGTCATCTGTAAACACACCCCTCCTACTCTCATAGGTTAAGTCTAGACAACACCTCTAAAATTCCCTATGTATTGGAAAATAAAATTAGCGTTAACACCAGGATCCTGCTCTCATAGGTTCAGTCTAACCATCACCTATCGATTTCCATATATGTTAGAAAATCAGTTAACATAAGCAACAAAGTCCTTATTTGATTAATATAATTACAACAATGTAAGCCGTGCGATCAGATCGCAACTGTAATCAGCTGTCATCTGGAAACACACCCCCTCCTGCCCTAATAGGTCAGGAGTAAACCGTGCCTCTCCACTTTCATACCTACACAAAAAGCAACAACATGTATACATAGTTTAGTTGTTGACACCTTAATAGTGCCTCTCCCATAGGCTTATAGCAGAATAGGAAGTGTGATCAGATCACCGCTGAAGGTAACAGTCATCCTGAAATCTGTCCCTCATGTTGTTATTGATCACAAATAACAACCGCTTCACGCCCCAAGCGTAATCTAGAACGTAAATAGGCAAAAAACAAACCTATCTAAATCAACCCCTAGGGAATTACTAAAACCAAAATGCTACGTGTTAACAGTATATATGCTAAGATCCCACTGTCCAATCACAACCATACTGGAAGTCTCAGACGTGACATCCTATATCGCTAATACCCTTCAGTATACATTTCATCAAAGCAGTCAAAAACTTGAAGGCACAGAGCCCTTGTTAGTAATCAGGTAGGTGATGCCTCAGCATCACAGTAATCCCTATTTCAGTATAAAGTAATATCAAACACAATAGGCAACAATCAAAACAACACAAAAAGGCATAACACCTAAGAGCTAATATAATACAAAATGTGAACATACAAAAAGAAGTTACAACCCCTACGTCTGCTATATAGATCCCTTATCGAATGTAAGTTCCCAGCATCGAAATAATTAAAAAGCAAATTAAATACCAAAACATATACATGAATAACAAAACCTCTATGAAGGCTATGAACAGGAGGGGTCAAAACGGTAAAATTTAGGTATATAGGGCCAAAAAGTTACCTAAAGACAAAAACTCCCCATTGGGCACTCAAGGGGTGTGAGTCTTACCAATAGAGTTGATCAGGCTCTAATGAAAATAAGTGAACATATAACGGTGTATTACAAAACTCTATGTGATGCATAGTGAAATGTGCAAATAGTTAAAATCATATATTACACATACTAGACATAAATTTAAAATAAAAGCACTGGTATCTATTGTATGAAGACATAACTATAATGGGAAGAACCCATATGTACTGGGCCCCATATATAATACTAAATAAATGGAAAAGGCTAGGAGTAAAATACTGTTACATAAGAGACAAAAGCATGACTAGGCCATCATATTCTTTCCTTTATATGTAATGAATCAGGACTCTCATTTGATCATAATGTCCTTGAGTTAACCCAAGAAGGCTTGCCATCCGGATTGTATGTTGAAGGCACCAAGACTATCATACAGAAGAGGGCGAAGTCTACGAGACCGTCTTATGAAAACTGATATTTCCCCACTGAGTGAAAAACAATCATGGCTCAAAAAGAAAAAGGGGTGCTTTAAGTGTTTAAGCTGCGTTACATGTAATAGTATGCACACTGGTAATGTGTTCCAACACCCCGAAAAAAAGAAGAAGTATAAGATCAACTGGTTCCTAACATGTACTACCACACATATTATATACCTCCTCAACTGCCCATGTGGGAAATTTTACATTGGAAAATCGACAGATGATGCCAGAACTCGAATGGCTAACCACCGCTCAAGCATTAGAGCTGCACTAGATAGTGGAAAATCGGGACAGCCTGTTGCTCGACATTTTCTTGACAATAACCACTCAGTCACTGATCTCAGGTTTCGCCTGATTGATCACGTGCCACCATTAAGACGGGGAGGCAACAGAGCAAAGATCCTGCTCCAAAAGGAGGCTCGCTGGATCCATGAATTGGGTACATTGGTGCCCAGAGGTCTCAACATACAATCCGGATGGCAAGCCTTCTTGGGTTAACTCAAGGACATTATGATCAAATGAGAGTCCTGATTCATTACATATAAAGGAAAGAATATGATGGCCTAGTCATGCTTTTGTCTCTTATGTAACAGTATTTTACTCCTAGCCTTTTCCATTTATTTAGTATTATATATGGGGCCCAGTACATATGGGTTCTTCCCATTATAGTTATGTCTTCATACAATAGATACCAGTGCTTTTATTTTAAATTTATGTCTAGTATGTGTAATATATGATTTTAACTATTTGCACATTTCACTATGCATCACATAGAGTTTTGTAATACACCGTTATATGTTCACTTATTTTCATTAGAGCCTGATCAACTCTATTGGTAAGACTCACACCCCTTGAGTGCCCAATGGGGAGTTTTTGTCTTTAGGTAACTTTTTGGCCCTATATACCTAAATTTTACCGTTTTGACCCCTCCTGTTCATAGCCTTCATAGAGGTTTTGTTATTCATGTATATGTTTTGGTATTTAATTTGCTTTTTAATTATTTCGATGCTGGGAACTTACATTCGATAAGGGATCTATATAGCAGACGTAGGGGTTGTAACTTCTTTTTGTATGTTCACATTTTGTATTATATTAGCTCTTAGGTGTTATGCCTTTTTGTGTTGTTTTGATTGTTGCCTATTGTGTTTGATATTACTTTATACTGAAATAGGGATTACTGTGATGCTGAGGCATCACCTACCTGATTACTAACAAGGGCTCTGTGCCTTCAAGTTTTTGACTGCTTTGATGAAATGTATACTGAAGGGTATTAGCGATATAGGATGTCACGTCTGAGACTTCCAGTATGGTTGTGATTGGACAGTGGGATCTTAGCATATATACTGTTAACACGTAGCATTTTGGTTTTAGTAATTCCCTAGGGGTTGATTTAGATAGGTTTGTTTTTTGCCTATTTACGTTCTAGATTACGCTTGGGGCGTGAAGCGGTTGTTATTTGTGATCAATAACAACATGAGGGACAGATTTCAGGATGACTGTTACCTTCAGCGGTGATCTGATCACACTTCCTATTCTGCTATAAGCCTATGGGAGAGGCACTATTAAGGTGTCAACAACTAAACTATGTATACATGTTGTTGCTTTTTGTGTAGGTATGAAAGTGGAGAGGCACGGTTTACTCCTGACCTATTAGGGCAGGAGGGGGTGTGTTTCCAGATGACAGCTGATTACAGTTGCGATCTGATCGCACGGCTTACATTGTTGTAATTATATTAATCAAATAAGGACTTTGTTGCTTATGTTAACTGATTTTCTAACATATATGGAAATCGATAGGTGATGGTTAGACTGAACCTATGAGAGCAGGATCCTGGTGTTAACGCTAATTTTATTTTCCAATACATAGGGAATTTTAGAGGTGTTGTCTAGACTTAACCTATGAGAGTAGGAGGGGTGTGTTTACAGATGACAACAGATCTCAGTTGCGGTCTGATCGCACGATATATACTGTTATAATCTGAACATCTGAGTGGCAAACACCTTAAGACAGATATGTACCCAAAGTCTCTGACATTTAATCTTATAAGGATCTGGTTGCTAACGCTTATTTTATTTTAGTTTTTGACACATATGAAAATTGAGAGGTGCTGTTTAGGCGTAACCTATGAGAGCAGGAGGGGTGTGTCAGCAAATGCGACGATATCAATAGCATCTAATGGTTAGTTGATCGCAGGGTGTGTATAATCGTTTTTTTGTGTTGTGGTTCAATAATACCACATATATGGGGTGCTGTGAAGTTATAACAATAGAAAATAGCTGTGTTCAGTGGCTAGATGACCAGGATAGTTATATTATGTAGTAATGTTATGACTATGGACTAGAACCTATCAATGAATAGGGGTGGTTCCTTTGAATAGTGGTAGTATCCATTTGGTGCACTCTAAAGGAGGGGTGAATCCTTGATATGTATTTTGAAAAATGGCAGTAATTGCTCTTATAACTTAACTATTTTGATCAAAGCTCACTTAGAAACATATATGATTATCACACTAATATGAGATTTCAGTTTTATATAAGTTTTGACACCTTTATAATTACACATTGTACACAACCACTCTTCCACACCTTATTTTGGTGTGGTCTTCACTTTTGCACACGCTTACCTGTGATTGGTAGCAATACAGGGGAGGGTCTGAATGGCCTATTTAAGTTTGGTTTTTGCATTGTTTGACTGTCAGAAGAAGGGACAGGTTTGGTCCCGAAACGTCACTATCACAATTAAATTTGCCTTTATTATCAAAAGTCCAGAGAGTGCTTTGAATCATTTTCCTACTATATACTCCTGAGAGCACCCTGGCAGTTGTGGAAAGTTGGTGAGAGTGCAGATACTGAACTTTTCTACATTATATATATATATATATATATATATATATATATATAAAAAAATAAACACAGTATCTCACAAAAGTGAGTACACCCCTCACATTTTTGTAAATATTTTATTATATCTTTTCATGTGACAACACTGAAGAAATGACACTTTGCTACAATGTAAAGTAGTGAGTGTACAGCCTGTATAAGTATAAATTTGCTGTCCCCTCAAAATAACAACACACAGCCAATGTCTAAACATAGTACACCCCTAAGTGGAAATGTACAAATTGGGCCCAATAAGCCATTTTGCCTCCCCGGTGTCATGTGACTTGTTAGTGTAAAAGGTCTCAGGTGTAAAAGGGGAGCAGGTGTGTTAAATTTGGTGTTATCGCTCTCATACTGGTCACTGGAAGTTAAACATGGCACCTCATGGCAAAGAACTCTGCGGATCTGAAAAAAAGAATTGCTGCTCTACATAAAGATGGCCTAGGCTATAAGAAGATTGCCCTGAAACTGAGCTGCAGCACAGTGGGCAAGACCATACAGCGGTTTCACAGGACAGGTTCCACTCAGAATAGGCCTCGCCATGGTCGACCAAAGAAGTTGAGTGCACGTGCTCGGCGTCATATCCAGATGTTGTCTTTGGGAAATAGACATATGAGTGCTGCCAGCATTGCTGCAGAGGTTGAAGGGGTGGGGGGTCAGCCTGTCAGTGCTCAGACCATACGCCGCACACTGCATCAAATTGGTCTGCATGGCTGTCCTCCCAGAAGGAAGCCTCTTCTAAAGATGATGCACAAGAAAGCCTGCAAACAGTTTGCTGAAGACAAGCGGACTAAGGACATGGATTACTGGAACCATGTCCTGTGGTCCGATGAGACCAAGATAAACTTATTTGGTTCAGATGGTGTCAAGCGTGTGAGGAGTACAAAGACAAGTGTTTCTTGCCTACAGTCTAGCATGGTGGTGGGAGTGTCATGCTCTGGACTTGCATGAGTGCTGCCGGCACTGGGGAGCTACAGTTCATTGAGGAAACAATGAATGCCAACATGTACTGTGACAACCTGAAGCAGAGCATGATCCCCTCCCTTTGGAGACTGGGCCGCAGGACAGTATTCCAACATGATAACTACCCCAAACACACCTTCAAGACGACCACTGCCTTGCTAAAGAAGCTGAGGGTAAAGGTGATGGACTGGCCAAGCATGTCTCCAGACCTAAACCCTATTGAGCATCCTCAAACGTAAGGTGGGGGAGTGCAAGGTCTCTAACATCTACCAGCTCTGTGATGTCGTCATGGAGGAGTGGAAGAGGACTCCAGGGGCAACCTGTGAAGCTCTGGTGAACTCTATGCCCAAGAGGGTTAAGGCAGTGCTGGAAAATAATAGTGGCCACACAAAATATTGACACTGTGGGCCCAATTGCGACATTTCCACTTAGGGGTGTACTCACTTTTGTTGCCAACGGTTTTGACATTAATGGCTGTGTGTTGAGGCTGTACACTCACTACTTTACATTGTAGCAAAGTGTCATTTCTTCAGTGTTGTCACATGAAAGGATATAATAAAATATTTACAAAAATGTGGAGGGGTGTACTCACTTTTGCGAGAATATACTGTGTATATATATATTTTATTATTATTTTTTATCAAGTTTGTTATCCCGACCAACATTTGAAAAACGAAGAGACTTTGCTCCTAAAATGCCTCAAAACAGATAATGGTTTCTTTTAGGTAGAGAGGGTTACTGCACAGTCCCCTTACAGAAAAAATTGTATTTCTAGTGGATTAAACATTCACCCTTTTTTTTTTTTTTTCAACAACCATAGGATATCTAAAGGATCTTGTTACTTTTCAAATAAAGAATTGGTTTTACATATGCAAAGAAAGATATGTGGTTAACGTTTCCTCTCCAACTTTATTACTCTAAATCTAGTGTATAGCGGATTAAGAAACTGACATTTTATATGATATGCAAAGAATAAAATCCTCATTTTAAATACATTTTACTCTATACAATAATTGGTGTTATGGGTATATGGATATTTCTAATTTGCTTTATTCTTCTTGGTATACATTTGTTAAAGGAGCAGCAATGCACTACTAGGACCTTGCTGAACATATTGGGTGAGCCAGAGGCATATACGTACAGCCACCAATCAGCAACTAGCTCCCAGCAGTGCATGGCTGCTCCTGAGCCTATCTAGGTATGCTTTTCAACAAAGGATACCAAGAGAATGAAGCATGTTAGATAAGCAATTTAAAAAGTAACTTAAACCAGTATGCTCTATCTGAATTCTAAAAGAAAATCATTTGGGTTTAATGTCGCTTTAATGTAAACTTGGCATCTAGAAAATGTCTCTTAGTTGACAGCAGAGATTCTCCTCTCCTAAGTAAGTGGTATTACAACTGTATAGACTTATTTTTGGCTGAGAGAGATGCACAGCTCCAGAGACCTCCCATAGCTGTTTCTTATTTATTACGCATTTATTAAACCTGGTATCTAAAAACTGCCATTTTCACACTGGCAAAGTGACAATCAAATACTACCCTTAAAAAGCCTGGTGGTTTATTAACACAGGCTTCTTACCTATAGTACATTACTTTAAAACTACACATTTATATTTCAGGGGATTACAACCAACAAGAATATCTATATACATACATACATATATACACACACACACACACAGTGTGTGTGTGTGTGTGTATATATATAACATAATTTATGCTTACCTGATAAATTTATTTCTCTTGTGGTGTATCCAGTCCACGAATCATCCATTACTTGTGGGATATTCTCATTCCCAACAGGAAGTTGCAAGAGGACACCCACAGCAGAGCTGTCTATATAGCTCCTCCCCTAACTGCCATATCCAGTCATTCAACCGAAAACAAACAGAGAAAGGAGAAACCATAGGGTGCAGTGGTGACTGTAGTTTAAAATTAAAAAATACCTGCCTTAAAATGACAGGGCGGGCCGTGGACTGGATACACCACAAGAGAAATAAATTTATCAGGTAAACATAAATTATGTTTTCTCTTGTAAGGTGTATACAGTCCACGGATCATCCATTACTTGTGGGATACCAATACCAAAGCTAAAGTACACGGATGAAGGGAGGGACAAGGCAGGTACTTAAACGGAAGGCACCACTGCCTGCAAGACCTTTCTCCCAAAAATAAATTTGTAGAATTTTGAAAAAGTATGAAGCGAAGACCAAGTCACCGCCTTGCAAATCTGTTCAACAGAAGCCTCATTTTTAAAGGCCCATGTGGAAGCCACAGCTCTAGTAGAATGAGCTGTAATCCTTTCTGGAGGCTGCTGGCCAGCAGTCTCATAGGCTAAGCGGATTATGCTTTTTAGCCAAAAAGAAAGAGAGGTTGCCGAAGCCTTTTGACCTCTCCTCTTTCCAGAGTAGACAACAAACAAAGCAGATGTTTGACGAAAATCTTTAGTAGCTTGAAAGTAAAACTTTAAAGCACGAACCACGTCCAGATTGTGTAATAGACGTTCCTTCTTTGAAGAAGGATTAGGACACAAAGACGGAACAACAATCTCTTGATTGATATTCTTATTAGATACCACCTTAGGTAAAAACCCAGGTTTGGTACGCAGAACTACCTTATCTGCATGGAAGATCAGATAAGGAGAATCACATTGTAAGGCAGATAACTCGGAAACTCTACGAGCCGAGGAAATAGCTACCAAAAAAAGAACTTTCCAAGATAAAAGTTTGATATCTATGGAATGAAGAGGTTCAAACGGAACTAAATTTAAACTCCATGGTGGAGCAACAGGTTTAATGTTGATTCTAACTAAAGCCTGACAAAATGCCTGAACGTCTGGGACATCCGCCAGACACTTGTGCAAAAGAATAGATAGCGCAGAAATCTGTCCCTTTAAGGAACTAGCTGACAATCCTTTCTCCAATCCTTCTTGGAGAAAAGATAATATCCTGGGAATCCTGACCTTACTCCATGAGTAGCCCTTGGATTCACACCAATAAAGATATTTACGCCATATCTTATGATAGATTTTCCTGGTGACAGGCTTTCATGCCTGAATTAAGGTATCAATGACTGACTCGGAGAAACCACGCTTTGATAAAATCAAGCGTTCAATCTCCTGGCAGTCAGTCTCAGAGAAATTAGATTTGGATGGTTGAAAGGACCTTGAAGTAGAAGGTCCTGTCTCAGCGGCAGAGTCCATGGTGGAAAGAATGACATGTCCACCAGATCTGCATACCAAGTCCTGCGTGGCCACGCAGGCGCTATCAAGATCACAGATGCTCTCTCCTGCTTGATTTTGGCAATCAGACGAGGGAGCAGAGGAAACGGTGGAAACACATAAGCCAGGTTGAAGGACCAAGGCGCTGCTAGAGCCTCTATCAGCGTTGCCTTGGGGTCCCTGGACCTGGATCCGTAACAAGGAAGCTTGGCGTTCTGGCGAGACGCCATGAGATCCAGTTCTGGTTTGCCCCAACGATGAACCAATTGTGCAAACACCTCCGGATGGAGTTCCCACTCCCCCGGATGAAAAGTCTGTCGACTTAGAAAATCCGCCTCCCAGTTCTCTACACCTGGGATATGGATAGCTGATAGCTGGCAAGAGTGAATCTCTGCCCAGCGAATTATCTTTGAGACTTCTAACATCGCTAGGGAACTCCTTGTTCCCCCTTGATGGTTGATGTAAGCCACAGTCGTGATGTTGTCCGACTGAAATCTGATGAACCTCATTGTCGCTAGATGAGGCAAAGCCTGAAGAGCATTGAATATCGCTCTTAGTTCCAGAATGTTTATTGGAAGGAGTGACTCCTCCTGAGTCCACGATCCCTGAGCCTTCAGGGAGTTCCAGACTGCATCCCAACCTAGAAGGCTGGCATCTGTCGTTACAATTGTCCAATCTGGCCTGGTCATACCTTTGGACAGATGGACCCGAGATAGCCACCAGAGAAGAGAATCCCTGGTCTCTTGATCCAGATTTAGTAGAGGGGACAAATCTGTGTAATCCCCATTCCACTGACTGAGCATGCAGAGTTGCAGCGGTCTGAGATGTAGGCGTGCAAACGGCACTATGTCCATGCACTGAGCCACCGAAGGGCGAGGAATGGAATAAAGAACACGGCAGGAATTTATAAGTTTTGATAACCTGGACTCCGTCAGGTAAATTTTCATTTCTACAGAATCTATCAGAGTCCCTAGGAAGGAAACTCTTGTAAGGGGGGATAGAGAACTCTTTTCCTCGTTCACCTTCCACCCATGCGGCTTCAGAAATGCCAACACTATGTCCGTATGAGACTTGGCAATTTGGAAGTTTGACGCCTGAATCAGGATGTCGTCTAAATAAGGGGCCACTGCTATGCCCCGCGGCCTTAGGACCGCCAGAAGCGACCCCAGAACCTTTGTAAAAATTCTTGGGGCTGTAGCTAACCCAAAGGGAAGAGCTACAAACTGGTAATGCCTGTCTAGGAAGGCAAACCTGAGAAACCGATGATGATCTTTGTGTATCAGAATGTGAAGATAAGCATCCTTTAAATCCACTGTAGTCCATGTATTGACCCTCCTGGATCATAGGTAGGATGGTACGAATAGTCTCCATCTTGAATGATGGAACTCTAAGGAATTTGTTTAAGATCTTTAGATCCAAAATTGATCTGAAGGTTCCCTCTTTTTTGGGAACTACAAACAAATTTGAGTAAAATCCCTGTCCCTGTTCCTCCTTTGGAACTGGATGGATCACTCTCATAACTAGGAGGTCTTGTACGCAGTGTAAGAATGCCTCTCTCTTTATCTGGTTTGCAGATAATTGTGAAAGGTGAAATCTCCCTTTTGGGGGGGGAAGCTTTGAAGTCCAGAAGATATCCCTGGGATATAATTTCCAACGCCCAGGGATCCTGGACATCTCTTGCCCACGCCTGGGCGAAGAGCGAAAGTCTGCCCCCTACTAGATCAGTTACCGGATAGGGGGCCGTTCCTTCATGCTGTCTTAGAGGCAGCAGCAGGCTTTTTGGCCTGCTTACCCTTGTTCCAGGTCTGGTTAGGTCTCCAGACCGTCTTGGACTGAGCAAAAGTTTCTTCTTGTTTTGCATTAGAGGAAGTTGATGCCGCACTTGCCTTGAAGTTTCGAAAGGCACGAAAATTAAAATGTTTGGCCCTTGATTTGGACCTATCCTGGAGGAAGGGCATGACCTTTTCCTCCAGTGATATCAGCAATAATCTCCTTCAAACCAGGCTCGAATAGGGTCTGCCCCTTGAAGGGAATGTTAAGCAGCTTAGACTTTGAAGTAACGTCAGCTGACCATGATTTAAGCCATAGCGCTCTGTGCGCCTGGATAGCAAAACCAGAATTCTTAGCCGTTAGTTTAGTCAAATGAACAATGGCATCAGAAACAAAAGAATTGGCTAGCTTAAGTGCTCTAAGCTTGTCAAGTATGTCATCCAATGGAGTCGCTACCTGTAAAGCCTCTTCCAGAGACTCAAACCAGAATGCCGCAGCAGCAGTGACAGGAGCAATGCATGCAAGGGGCTGTAGAATAAAACCTTGTTGAATAAACATTTTCTTAAGGTAACCCTCTAACTTTTTATCCATTGGATCTAAGAAAGCACAACTGTCCTTGACAGGGATAGTAGTACGCTTTGCTAGAGTAGAAACTGCTCCCTCCACCTTAGGAACTGTCTGCCATAAGTCCCGTGTGGTGGCGTCTATTGGAAACATTTTTCTAAAAATAGGAGGGGGAGAGAACGGCACACCTGGTCTATCCCATTCCTTAGTAATAATTTCTGTAAACCTTTTAGGTATTGGAAAAACATCAGTACACACCGGCACTGCATAGTATTTATCCAGTCTACACAATTTCTCTGGCACTGCAATTGTATCACAGTCATTCATAGCAGCTAAAACCTCCCTGAGTAACACGCGGAGGTGTTCAAGCTTAAATTTAAATGTAGAAATATCAGAATCAGGTTGCATCATCTTCCCTGAGTCAGAAACATCAGCCACAGAAAGAAGCTCTCCTTCTTCAGCTTCTGCATATTGTGAGGCAGTATCAGACATAGCTCTTAAAGCGTCAGTATGCTCTGTATTTCGTCTAACTCCAGAGATATCTCGCTTTCCTCTAAATTCAGGTAGTCTGGCTAATACCGCTGACAGTGTATTATCCATGACTGCCGCCATGTCTTGTAAAGTAAACAATATGGGCTCCCTAGATGTACTTGGCGCCATTTGAGCGTGAGTCCCTTGAGCGGGAGTCAAAGGATCTGACACGTGGGGAGAGTTAGTCGGCATAACTTCCCCCTCGTCAGATTCCTCTGGTGATACATTTTTTAAAGACAGAATATGATCTTTATTGCTTAAAGTGAAATCAGTACATTTGGTACACATTCTAAGAGGGGGCTCCACAATGCCTTTTAAACATAATGAACAAGGAGTTTCCTCTATGTCAGACATGTTTAGACAGACTAGCAAGCTTGGAAAACACTTTAAATCAAGTTAACAAGCAAATATAATAAACGGTACTGTGCCTTTAAGAGAAACAAATTTTGTCAGAACTTGAAAAACAGTGAAAAAAGGCAGTAAATCAAACGAAATTTTTACAGTGTGTATAATAAGCTAACAGAGCTTTGCACCCACTTGCAAATGGATGATTAACCCCTTAGTTAAAAAAACGGATCAAAAAAACGATAGACGTTTTTTAACAGTCACACCAAACTGCCACAGCCTTGCTGTGGGCCTACATTCCCCAAGAAACGATTTTGGAAAGTCTAAGAGCCCTTTAGAGATGTCCTATAGCATTCAGGGGACTCTGGAGGAAGCTGGATGTCTCAGTCTGTAAAAGTTACTGCGCAAAAAAGCGCTAAATTAGGCCCCTCCCACTCATAGTAACACAGTGGAAAGCCTCAGGAAACTGTTTCTAGGCAAATTTAAGCCAGCCATGTGGATTTTTACAGTGTGTATAATAAGCTAACAGAGCATTGCACCCACTTGCAAATGGATGATTAACCCCTTAGTTCAAAAAACGGATAAAAAAAACGAGACTTTTTTAACAGTCACACCAAACTGCCACAGCCTTGCTGTGGGCCTACCTTCCCCAAGAAACGATTTTGGAAAGCCTAAGAGCCCTTTAGAGATGTCCTATAGCATTCAGGGGACTCTGGAGGAAGCTGGATGTCTCAGTCTGTAAAAGTTACTGCGCAAAAAAGCGCTAAATTAGGCCCCTCCCACTCATAGTAACACAGTGGAAAGCCTCAGGAAACTGTTTCAAGGCAAATTTAAGCCAGCCATGTGGAAAAAAACTAGGCCCCAATAAAGTTTTATCACCAAAGTATATATAAAAACGTTTAAACATGCCAGCAAACGTTTTATATTGTAAATATAAAAGAGTATTACCTCAGAAAGCAAGCATGATACATTTTCTAGCATTCACATCTTCTAGAAAAATCTTATCTGCACATACCTCATAGCAGGATAACCTGCACGCCATTCCCTCGCTGAAGTTATCTCTCTCTTTAGTCATGTGTGAGAACAGCAATGGATCTTAGTTACAACCTGCTAAGATCATATAAATCACAGGCAGATTCTTCTATTTTTCTGCCTGGAACAAAATAGTACAACTCCGGTACCATTTAAAAATAATAAACTTTTGGTTGAAGTAAAATAACAGCTACATTTCACCACTTCTCTCTTACTACCTCCATGTTTGTTGAGAGTTGCAAGAGAATGACTGGATATGGCAGTTAGGGGAGGAGCTATATAGACAGCTCTGCTGTGAGTGTCCTCTTGCAACTTCCTGTTGGGAATGAGAATATCCCACAAGTAATGGATGATCCGTGGACTGGATACACCTTACAAGAGAAATTATATATATATATATATATATAATTTAGAGTGTGTATATATATATATATATATATATATATATATATATATATATATACACACACACACACACACACACACACACACACACATAAAACACATACACTAATCATATATATATATATATATATATATATATATATATATATATACATATACATACATACATACACACACACATATATACACAGTTGTATGCAAAAGTTTAGGCACCCCTGACAATTTCCATGATTTTCATTTATAAATGATTGGGTGTTTGGATCAGCAATTTCATTTTGATCTATCAAATAACTGAAGGACACAGTAATATTTCAGTAGTGAAATGAGGTTTATTGGATTAACAGAAAATTTGCAATATGCATCCAAACGAAATTAGACAGGTGCATACATTTGGGCACCCTTGTCATTTTGTCAATTTGAATACCTGTAACTACCTAGCACTGATTTATTGGAACACACAATTGGTTTGGTGAGCCCATTAAGCCTTGAACTTCATAGACAGGTGCATCCAATCATGAGAAAAGGTATTTAAGGTGACCAATTGCAAGTTGTTGTTTTCTTTGACTCTCCTCTGAAGAGTGGCAACATGGGGGCCTCAAAACAACTATCATCAAAACAACTATCAAATGACCTGAAAACAAAGATTGTTCAACATTATGGTTTAGGTGAAGGCTACAAAAAGCTATCACAGAGATTTAAGCTGTCAGTGTCCACTGTGAGGAACATGGTGAGGAAATGGAAGACCACAGGGACAGTTCTTGCTAAGGCCAGAAGTGGCAGGCTAATTAAAATATCGGAGAGGCAAAGGATGGTGAGAACGGTCAAAAACAGCAGACAGACCACCTCCAAAGACCTACAAAATCATCTTGCTGCAGATGGTGTCACTGTGCATCGTTCAAAAATTTAGAGCACTTTGCACAAGGAGAAGCTGTATGGGAGAGTGATGCAGAAGAAGCCTTTTCTGCACACACGCCACAGAGTCGCTTGAGGTATACAAAAGCACATTTGGACAAGCCAGCTTCATTTTGGAAGAAGGTACTGTGGGGACTGAAGAAACAAAGATTGAGTTATTTGGTCATAAGGGGCGTTATGCATGGCGGCAAAAGAACACAGCGTTCCAAGACAAACACTTGCTACCCACAGTAAAATGTAGTGGATGTTCCATTATGCTGTGGGGCTGTGTGGCCAGTGCCGGTACTGGCAATCTTGTTAAAGTTGAGGGTCGCATGGATTCCACTCAATATCAGCAGATACTTGAGAATAATGTTGAGGAATCAGTCACAAAGATGACGTTACGCCGGGGCTGGATATTTTAACCAGACAACCCAAAACACTGCTCAAAATCTACTCTGGCATTTATGCAGAGGAACAAGTACAATGTTCTGGAATGGCCATCCCAGTCCCCAGACCCGAATATCATTGAAAATCTGTGAGGTGATTTGAAGCGGGCTGTCCATGCTTGGCAACCATTAAACCTAACTGAACTGGAGATGTTTTGCAAGGAGGAATGGTCCAAAAACACAATTTATGCTGACCTGATAAATTTATTTCTCTTGTGGTGTATCCAGTCCACGGATCATCCATTACTTGTGGGATATTCTCATTCCCAACAGGAAGTTGCAAGAGGACACCCACAGCAGAGCTGTTATATAGCTCCTCCCCTAACTGCCATATCCAGTCATTCGACCGAAAACACGCAGAGAAAGGAGAAACCATAGGGTGCAGTGGTGACTGTAGTTTAAATGAAAAAATTACCTGCCTTAAAATGACAGGGCGGGCCGTGGACTGGATACACCACAAGAGAAATAAATTTATCAGGTAAGCATAAATTGTGTTTTCTCTTGTAAGGTGTATCCAGTCCACAGATCATCCATTACTTGTGGGATACCAATACCAAAGCTAAAGTACACGGATGAAGGGAGGGACAAGGCAGGTACTTAAAACGGAAGGTACCACTGCCTGTAAGACCTTTCTCCCAAAAATAGCCCCCGAAGAAGCAAAAGTATCAAATTTGTAGAATTTTGAAAAAGTATGAAGCGAAGACCAAGTCGCCGTCTTGCAAATCTGTTCAACAGAAGCCTCATTTTTAAAGGCCCAAGTGGAGGCCACAGCTCTAGTAGAATGAGCTGTAATCCTTTCAGGAGGCTGCTGGCCAGCAGTCTCATAGGCTAAGCGGATTATGCTTCTTAGCCAAAAAGAGAGGTTGCCGAAGCCTGTTGACCTCTCCTCTGTCCAGAGTAGACAACAAACAAAGCAGATGTTTGACAAAAATCTTTAGTAGTTTGTAAGTAAAACTTTAAAGCACGAACCACGTCCAGATTGTGTAATAGACGTTCCTTCTTTGAAGAAGGATTAGGACACAAGGATGGAACAACAATCTCTTGATTGATATTCTTGTTAGATACCACCTTAGGTAAAAACCCAGGTTTGGTACGCAGGACTACCTTATCCGTATGGAAGATCAGATAAGGAGAATCACATTGTAAAGCAGCTAACTCGGAGACTCTACGAGCCGAGAAAATAGCTACCAAAAACAGAACTTTCCAAGATAAAAGTTTGATATCTATGGAATGAAGAGGTTCAAACGGAACTCCTTGAAGAACCTTAAGAACCAAATTTAAGCTCCATGGGGGAGCAACAGGTTTAAACACAGGCTTGATTCTAACCAAAGCCTGACAAAATGCCTGAACATCTGCCAGACGCTTGTGAAAAAGAATAGACAGAGCAGAAATCTGTCCTTTTAAGGAACTAGCTGACAATCCTTTTTCCAAACCATCCTGGAGAAAAGATAATATCCTGGGAATCCTAACCCTTGGATTCACACCAATAAAGATATATACGCCATATTTTATGGTAAATTTTCCTGGTGACAGGCTTTCGTGCCTGTATTAGGTATCAATGACTGACTCGGAGAAGCCACGCTTTGATAAAATCAAGCGTTCAATCTCCAGGCAGTCAGTCTCAGAGAAATTAGATTTGGATGGTTGAAAGGACCCTAAAGTAGAAGGTCCTGTCTCAGAGGCAGAGTCCATGGTGGAAAGGATGACATGTCCACCAGATCTGCATACCAGGTCCTGCGTGGCCATGCAGGCGCTATCAAAATCACTGATGCTCTCTCCTGCTTGACCTTGGCAATCAGTCGAGGGAGTAGAGGAAACGGTGGAAACACATAAGCCAGGTTGAAAGACCAGGGCGCTGCTAGAGCATCTATTAGCGTCGCCTTGGGATCCCTGGACCTGGATCCGTAACAAGGAAGCTTGGCGTTCTAGCGAGATGCCATGAGATCCAGTTCCGGTTTGCCCCAACGATAAATCAATTGTGCAAACACCTCCGGATGGAGTTCCCACTCTCCCGGATGAAAAGTCTGACGACTTAAAAAATCCGCCTCCCAGTTCTCTACACCTGGGATATGGATAGCTGATAGGTGGCAAGAGTGAGTCTCTGCCCAGCGAATTATCTTTGAGACTTCTAACATCGCTAGGGAACTTCTTGTTCCCCCTTGATGGTTGATGTAAGCCACAGTCGTGATGTTGTCCGACGTAAATCTGATGTACCTCAGAGTTGCTAACTGAGGCCAAGCCTGAAGAGCATTGAATATCGCTCTTCCAGAATATTTATTGGAAGGAGTGTCTCCTCCTGTGTCCACGATCCCTGAGCCTTCAGGGAGTTCCAGACTGCACCCCAACCTAGAATGCTGGCATCTGTTGTTACAATTGTCCAATCTGGCCTGCGAAAGGTCATACCTTTGGACAGATGGACCCGAGATAGCCACCAGAGAAGAGAATCCCTGGTCTCTTGATCCAGATTTAGTAGAGGGGACAAATCTGTGTAATCCCCGTTCCACTGACTGAGCATGCAGAGTTGCAGCGGTCTGAGATGTAGGCGTGCAAACGGCACTATGTCCATTGCCGCTACCATTAAGCTGATTACTTCCATGCACTGAGCCACCGAAGGGCGCGGAATGGAATGAAGAACACGGCAGGAATTTATAAGTTTTGATAACCTGGACTCCATCAGGTAAATTTTAATTTCTACAGAATCTATCAGAGTCCCTAGGAAGGAAAACTCTTGTGAGTGGGGATAGAGAACTCTTTTCCTCGTTCACTTTCCACCCATGCGATCTCAGAAATGCCAGTACTACGTCCATGAGACTTGGCAATTTGAAAGTTTGACGCCTGTATCAGGATGTCGTCTAAATAAGGGGCCACTGCTATGCCCCGCGGCCTTAGGACCGCCAGAAGCGACCCTAGAACCTTCGTAAAGATTCTTGGGGCTGTAGCTAATCCAAAGGGAAGAGCTACAAACTGGTAATGCCTGTCTAGAAAGGCAAACCTGAGAAACCGATGATGATCTTTGTTATCGGAATGTGAAGATATGCATCCTTTAAATCCACTGTAGTCATATATTGACCCTCCTGGATCATAGGTAGGATGGTACGAATAGTTTCCATCTTGTTTAAGATCTTTAGATCCAAAATTGGTCTGAAGGTTCCCTCTTTTTTGGGAACCACAAACAGATTTGAGTAAAAACCCTGTCCCTGTTCCTCCTTTGGAACTGGATGGATCACTCCCATAACTAGGAGGTCTCGTACACAGTGTAAGAATGCCTCTCTCTTTATCTGGTTTGCAGATAATTGTGCAAGGTGAAATCTCCCTTTTGGGGGGGAAGCTTTGAAGTCCAGAAGATATCCCTGGGATATAATTTCCAACACCCAGGGATCCTGGACATCTCTTGCCCACGCCTGGGCGAAGAGCGAAAGTCTGCCCCCTACTAGATCCGTTACCGGATAGGGGGCCGTTCCTTCATGCTGTCTTAGAGGCAGCAGCAGGCTTTTTGGCCTGCTTACCTTTGTCCCAGGTCTGGTTTGGTCTCCAGACCGTCTTGGACTGAGCAAAAGTTCCCTCTTGTTTGCATTAGAGGAAGTTGATGCCGCACTTGCCTTGAAGTTTCGAAAGGAACGAAAATTAGACTGTTTGGCCCTTGATTTGGACCTGTCCTGAGGAAGGGCATGACCTTTTCCTCCAGTGATATCAGCAATAATCTCCATTCCCCTTGAAGGGAATGTTAAGCAGCTTAGATTTTGAAGTCACGTCAGCTGACCATGATTTAAGCCATAGCGCCCTGCGCGCCTGTATAGCAAAACCAGAATTCTTAGCTGTTAGTTTAGTCAAATGAACAATGGCATTAGAAAACAAAGGAATTGGCTAGCTTAAGTGCTCTAAGCTTGCCAGGTATGTCATCCAATGGAGTCGCTACCTGTAAAGCCTCTTCCAGAGACTCAAACCAGAACGCCGCAGCAGCAGTGACAGGAGCAATGCATGCAAGGGGCTGTAGGATAAAACCTTATTGAATAAACATTTTCTTAAGGTAAACCTTCTAATTTTTTATCCATTGGATCTAAAAAAGCACAACTGTCCTCGACAGGGATAGTAGTACGCTTTGCTAAAGTAGAAACTGCTCCCTCCACCTTAGGAACTGTCTGTCATAAGTCCCGTGTGGTGGCGTCTATTGGAAACATTTTTCTAAAAATAGGAGGGGAAGAGAACGTCACACCTGGTCTATCCCATTCCTTATTAATAATTTCTGTAAACCTTTTAGGTATTGGCAGGGCCGCCATCAGGGGGTGACAGGGGTGACTCCTGTCAGGGGCCCAATGGGCTAGGGGGGCCCCATGAGGCAAGAACTAAAAAAAAAAAAAAAAATTTTTTTTTTTTAAAATTTTGGCAGCCACCAGTGGGTACTACAGCAGAGTGCTAGTTGTGCATAGGAAACGTTATTACAAGGAGTAAAGTATTAGCATTTGAGAGGATTTCTGAGTGTGCACTAAACCACTATGCACAGCGTGAGACAGACTTGGCACTTTGTTTGTACAGTGTGTGCCTGAGTCAGACGGCTGATCACTTTCATTTGCAGAGGAGGTAGGAATTACTTAGCAAATGTTTTTTATTTCTTTGTGCAATTTAAGATTGTAACTTCAGTGTGGTAGTAGTTGTATGGTGGGGCCAGGGGTCCATAAAAACACATTTTTTTTAGCAGCAGTATATTTATGATTATTTGACAATGCTGTAGAAATTCTATATTTAAAACCATGCAAATATGTTTCCTCCTCAATACACAAATGATATATATTACATTCCAGTTTACTGCCCCTTTATGCAAGGACTTTCCAGATACAAGGAGGTATTTTATCTAAGATTTTTACGTCTGCATAACATGTTATACTCTCAGACTAAGATTGCTCAGTGTTGGAAATGAGACAGGTTAACTTAAAACTGTTCAGTTTACACTACAGCTGACTTAATTTTGAAATGCATACCAACAAGCTTAAATCCTGCATTTAACCAGATCTAATGGTATGAGTACCACAGCTTATGGTTCCACCAAGAGTAAAGCATTTTCAAAATCCACAAGTACAGCTGACAGATGGGAACATTTGTACACTATATTTGAAGTGATGCTCTTAATGTACAATTTTGAATTCACAGAATTATTTTTGTTTGCACATTACAAATAAGATTCTTTAAAAAGTGATCTCTTAATTTCTGCATTTTTTTTTATCATGCATGTCACACACTGTTGATTTAGGGGATGCAAGGTGCATAAATGTTTCCTCCTGTGAGTGTTTCTGTGGGTGTCTGTGTTTATGACTTTGTGCTTTGGTTTGTGTCTCTATGAGTGTGTATGTATTTTGTTTCTGTTGGTATCTCTGTGAGGGTGGGTGTGTATGTCTTTGTGCATTTTCTGTGGATGTCTGTGAGGGTGTGTGCATATGTCTTTGTGTATTTTCTCTGGATGCCTCTGTGAGGGTGGGTGTGTATGTCTGTTTTCTGTGGATGTCTCTGTGAGGGTGTGTGTGTGTGTGTGTGTGTATGTATGTCTGTGTTTTCTGTGGATGTCTCTGTGAGGGTGTGTATTTTCTGTGGGTGTCTCTGTGAGGGTGTGTGTATGTCTTTGTGTGTTTTCTGTGGATGTCTCAGTGAGGGTGTGTTTATGTATGTATTTCTGTGTTTTATGTGGTTGTCTCTCTGTGTGTGTATGTCTTTGTGTGTTTTCTGTGGGTGTCTCTGTGTGTGTGTGTGTATGTCTTTGTGTGTTTTCTGAGGCTGTCTCTGTTGGTGTTTCCTTGGGTGTATGTGCAAGTTTGAGTTTGTGTGTGTGTGTCCATTATCTGTTCCTTTTTAGTACATTTTGACCTTACTACTGATTATTCACATCTTTCTACAGACTTTGAGACTAATGAGACCTTTCCGGAAGTCACCAATCTACCAATAAACCTTTAAATTATTGTTTAGGCAGTTCAGGGCCCTTCCTTTCAGCCACTGCATGCTGTTGTCATCATTTAGTTGGCATCTTCCTTTACAAAAAGATAATCAGAAATCCATATTTTGTTTTCTAAATCTCCTTTTTTTTACAAAACTGTAGTTTACCTCATTACTTGTCAGGTCAATGTAAACAAGTGCTGAGTGTCTGTTTGGGTGTCTGAGTTTCCTTGCGTGTCTGCTAGAGTGTCTATATGTGAATCCTTATGTGTGAGTGTGTGTGTGTGTTTCAGTGTATGTTACTAACTTTACAACATTTCCAAGTTTAAATAGACACTTAAGAATAAAGTGCATATACATTTTAGTCACTTGGTCAAAAATTGCACATGTCAAAGGAGGGGGGGGGCCCCTGATCAATGGTTGAGTCAGGGGCCCCAAAATTTCTAGTGGCGGCCCTGGGTATTGGAAAAACATCAGTACACACCGGCACTGCATAGTATTTATAAAGTCTACCCAATTTCTCTGGCACTGCAATTGTATCACAGTCAATCAGAGCAGCTAAAACCTCCCTGAGAAACACGCGGAGGTGTTCAAGCTTAAATTTAAATGTAGAAATGTCAGAAACATCACCCACAGACTGAAGCTCTCCTTCCTCAGCTTCTGCATATTGTGAGGCAGTATCAGACATGGTTCTTAAAGCGTCAGTATGCTCTGCATTTTGTCTAACCTCAGAGCTATCTTGCTTACCTCTAAATTCAGGTAGTCTGGCTAATACCGCTGACAGTGTATTATCCATGACTGCCGCCATGTCTTGTAAAGT